>NC_079457.1:19929013-20229013 GCF_903798145.1 Danio aesculapii
TGACTGGGCTGGCCAATCCGGGAGCACCTTGACCTTCTTTGCTTTCAGGAACTTTTATGTGGAGGCTGAAATATGAGAAGGAATGCTATTTTGCTGAAGAATTTGCCCTCTCCTGTGGTTTGTAGTGAAATAGGCAGCACAAATGTCTTGATACCTCAGGCTGTTGATGTTGCTATTCACTCTGCAGATCTCTCGCCTTCATACTGAATGTAACTCCAAACCATGATTTTTCCTTCACCAAACTTGACTGATTTCTATGAGAATCTTGGGTCCATGTGGATTCCAATTGGTCTTCTGCAGTACTTGTGATGATTGGGATGAAGTTCAACTGACAATTTATTGGAAAAATCTACTTTTTCCAAATGATCAACTAGTCAAGTAATTATTTGTTGCTCTTACAACTGGGATCGACGACAAGACTTTTGTCAGGTAGTGTATTTGTTGAAATTTATTTTAACTGACATTATGTCCAAAAGTATATAGCCTAATACTTTGTTTTTGTTTGTATTTTTTTTCTCTAAATAAGACAAATTAAACAACATTTTGCCAAGCCTGTATTTGTTCTGTTAACTTGGCTGTCATGATAAAATCGCCAGTAGGTAGGAGTCCATGTAGTTCAGTCAATCCAAAAGATCCATTCAGAAACCAACTAATGATATTCTGTTTATATAGAACAATTTCTGCTTGCGAAACAGAATAAGGATCTAAAAATGTGGTTTTTAAATGTTGCCCATTCAATATTAATGTTATAGTTCACACAAAAAAATCTCGAAATTACTCACAATTTACTCACCAAGTGTTTTGAAGAAAGCTGGAAACCAGGAACCATTGACTGCCATAGTAAGAATAACAAATACTAAATAAAGAAGTCAACGGCAGAGGCGGACTTAACCAATAAGCGAGGTAAGCAGCCGATTAGGGCCCCGGGAAATTAGGTGGCCCGACCAATGCTAGGAAGCCTATATTAATCATTTAGCTCATATGTTGTAAAATCTGTCTATAACCATTAAAATTTTACCGTTATTTAACCTTCTCTTTCAAACACCTGTCAGCTGATGAGCACTGTGAGCTTGTTAAGAGATCAAATAAAAGATCATTTCCCCGTGAACAGTGACGATTGTCAATTCACAAAAAGCAATTATTCAGTTCATATGGTGAAAAAATAGTTTGATTGGGAATTAAATTTGATTTAATTTTACATTAAGTTAATACAGCAGTTTCAATGCACAGAATGAGAAATTGATACACAAATGTTCAAATCTAAACCACAAATATGGCTAACTTACTGTATAGTTGGTTTGTGAACAGTTTTTTTATATGTGAATTTAATGTATTTTATTTTTCCATTAAGGTTCCACTTCAAATATATTTTAAAAATGCAGGTTTTTTTTACTACTAAAAAACTAATCTACAGAGAAAGAGAATGATTTAAGTTTCAATGCTAGGGTACTATACCTGGAATTGCTTAGGGTCGCCAAATGAAGTCCGCCCCTGGTCAACGGTTACAGGTTTCCAACATTTTTGAACAAAATAACTTTTGTTTTTTAAATTTTGGTTTCTGAATGACTCGAGTGTATGAGGTATTGAGTAGCCTATTTGTTAGACAACGATTGAATTCACACAATTCATAAGGGCCTGTGATACTGAATTCAACAGTTAAACAGCAGGTAAAGGGATAGTTCACTCAAAAATTAATATACCATTAATATTAAGTGGGTAACATAAAAACAATCATTGAGTGGGTTTAAAAACACATTTTAGGCCCTTATTCTCTCACCAACAAAAATATTTCTACAACACAGACATACAGTTGTTCAACTTTGGTTTCTGAATGAATCTGTTTTTGAATTAATTGCTTTTGGATTACATAATTATTGTCTAAAATAATCACATATTTGTTGTTTTGACAGTGTGTGAGGTATCAAGTAGCCTTTATGTTTGACAACATTTGAATTCACACAATTCATAAGGGCCAGTGATACTGTTTCAACAGTTAAACAGGAAGTTAAAGGGATCGTTCACTCAAAAATTTTAATTCGGTCATCATTTATTCACCCTTTACTTGTTTCAAACCGGTATTAGTTCCTTACACTGTTTTTTTTTTAAATGTTGGCTACCTGAACCCGTTGACTTCCATAGTATTTGTTATTTTTATTATTTAAGGCAATGGTTACAGCTTCCAGCTTTCTTCAAAATATCTAAGTTTTTTGTGTTCAACAGAGAGTTTGGGACCAGTTGATGGTGAGTAAATTGTATTTTTGGGGGGTGAACTATACCATTATTGAGTGGGTAACATAAAAACAAACATTGAGTGGGTTTAAAAACACATTTTAGGCCCCTATTCTCTCACCAACAAAAATATTTCTATAACACAGAAATACTCAGTTGTTCAACTTTGGTTTCTGAATGAATCTGTCATCTGACAGTGTACGAGGTATCGAGTAGCTTATATGTTAGACAACATATGAATTCACACAGTTCATAAGGGCCTGTGATACTGAATTCAACAGTTAAATAGGAAGTCAAAGGGATAATTCACTCAAAAATGCAAATTCGGTCATCAACTGGTTCCAAACCTTCTGTTGAACACATAAAAAAACAATATTTTGAGGAAAAGTTGTAAGCTGTAACCACTGACTTTCATAAGAATAACAAACACTATGGATATCAACGATATCCAACATTTTTCCAAATTAACATATTGTAAGGAACTAATAAAGGTCTTCCTGTTTAACTGTTGAATTCAATCTCACGGGCTCTTATGAATTGTGTGAATTTAAATGTTGTCTAACATAAAGGTTACTCGATACCTTATACACTGTCAAAACAACAAATTAGTGATTATTTTAGACAATAATTATATAATCCAAAAGCAATTCATTAAAAAAACAGATTCATTCAGAAACCAAAGTTGAACAACTTTATGTCTGTGTTGTAGAAATATTTTTGTTGGTGAGAGAATAAGGGCCTAAAATGTGTTTTTAAACCCACTCAATGAATGTTTTTATGTTAACCACTCAATATTAATGGTATAGTTCACCCCCCAAAAATGCAATTCCCTTACCATCAACTGGTTTCAAACCTTCTGTTGAACACAAAAAACTCAAATATTTTGGAGAGCAGGAAGCTGTAACCATTGACTTAAATAAGAATAACAAATATTATGGAGGTCAACGGTTACAGGTATCCAACATTTTTCAAAGTAACATCGTGTAAGGAACTAATAAAAGTTTGAAACAGGTAAAGGGTGAAAAAAAATGATGACCGAGTTAATTTATGAGTGAACTATCCCTTTAACTTCCTGTTTAACTGTTGAAATTAGTATCACAAGCCCTTATAAATTGTATGATTTCAAATGTTGTCTAACATATAGGCTACAGTGTTTCTCAACCACATTTCTGGTGGACCACCAGCACTGCAACTTTTTGATGTCTCCTTTGACTGTCACACCATCACAGGTATGATGATCTGAATTAGGTGTGTACTGTTAATGAGACATGGAAAATGTGCAGAATTGGTGGTCCTCCAGAAACGTGGTTGAGAAACAGTGGGCTACTTGATAACGCATACACTGTCAAAACAACAAATATGCGATTTAGACAATCATATAATCCAAAAGCAATTAATTTAAAAAAAAAGATTAATTCAGAAACCAAAGTTAAACAGTATTGTACAACTGTAGAAATATTTTGTTGGTGAGAGAATAAGGGCCTAAAATTGTGTTTTTAAATCCACTCAATATTTGTTTTAATGTTACACTCAATATTAATGGTATTATTCACCCCCAGAAAATACAATTTACTCATCATCAACTGGTTTCAAACCTTCTGCTGAACACAAAAAAACTCAAATATTTTGAAGAAAGCTGGAAGATGTAACCATTGACTTCAATAGTAAGAATAACTAATACTATGGAAGTCAACGGTTACAGGTTTCCAACATTTTTTAAAGTAACAGCGTGTAAGAAACTAATAATGGTCTAAAATAAGTAAAGGCTGAATAAATGATTGTCATTTAGGGGTGAAACATCCCTTCCTGTTTGTTGTTGACTAAATTCAGTATTACAGGCTTCTAACTGCAACGTAGGCCTTATTCTGTGTGAATTCAAATGTTGACTTAAATATAGGCTACTTGATACCTCATACACTGTCAATAAATGTTTTATCTTTAGAACTAATAAAAAATTTTGTTGTTCACGTCAGCTAACGTTAACGATTGTAACCAAAATATCATTATTAAAGTCAATTATCCACTTCATTTGAAATCGTCCTCTGTATTTAAAAATATTTATACCAAACACTATGACGAAAAAAATACATTTCAGTCACTTGGAGAGAAAGAAACACAAGCAAACGAACTCGAACGATTCTAGGATTCTACCTGGGCATGATGTCGGAGGCAGGAAGCTAAAACGAAGGCAGAAAGCTTTAATTAAAAGCGAGAGGTAATGACATTCCGGCCTTAAGGCTTTGGTGAATCCGCAGCCTGTGGGAATATGTGTGTGGGATCTCGGCGTGTCCGCGTCCAGCCTCCTCGCGCTGCTGCCAGACTCCGGCTGAAAGTTAATTGGACGGGGAGAGTCTGAGGAGGCCCGCGCTGAGGCCCATTAGCGATTCCCCTGTCGAATGCAGAGCCACGAGGATCACAGACTCACAAATAGGCAGATTAAAATAATCAATACACTTCACTTGCCTCCGACACATTCGCACGAGTGCGCGCAGAATCAGAGCCGCACTGCACATCCACACACATCCGCGCTGAATGAATTCAGTAATTAGTGGAGGAGCTATTCAGCAGTGCTGGATGATACTTGGCTCTCTCTGCCTCGGTGTGTGTGTGGTCTAATGAGAGGGGAATAGTTCTGACTGGTGCCGAGCAGAGAGAGAGAGGGAGAGGGAGAGAGAGAAAAGGTCAGTGAGCTGTTGATGGGCTCGTCTTGGCACACAATGCATCATGGGGTATTTCAGCACACCCAAACAAACCCTCAGATTATAATCATAAGATATCTTAAATCATCATACGACGTTCTTTTACCTTTAACACAAATAGACCATTTTGAGGGATGTAAACAATAACAATTGTCCTAACCCATTTCACATTTTTAATTTCTATGGCTTCAGTGAATCCAAAAAGGTCGATATATTGATAAATAATGTTGTGAGAGCTGTTTTAACATTAAAATGTGGTTGAATTGCCTCTTGATACAGTTGTGAAATAGTTTGACAACAAGCAGGAAATGTTCATGGGCCAGTGACATCACCACATTGAAATAGTGTATAGATCATGATTAAATAAGAAGTATATACTCAGATATATTATGACAGGCTCATGTATAATATATGCTATGCGTTTTATTATACAATAGTCAACATTTGAAGTGATTTAAAAATGTCCTAATACATCAATTTGTGTACAATAGTTTTAGTACCACTTTGATGAAAGGCGATGATCCAGTATATAGTGAGTGTGTGTGTGTGTGTGTGTGTGTGTGTGTGTATATATATATATATATATATATATATATATATATATATACATATATATATATATATATATATATATATATATATATATACACACACACACACACACTTTCTATCAGCTGGAACCAGTCTGTCCATTCTCCTCTGACATCAACAAGGCTTTTTCGCCCACAGAACTGCTGCTTACTGGATATTTTCTTTGTTTTTTTAACCATTCTCTGTAAACCTTAGAGATGGATGTGCAAGAAAATCCCAGAAGATCAGCAATTTCTGAAATATTCAGACCAGCCCGTCTGGCAACAGCAACCATGCCACGTTCAGTTGCTTAAATCACCTTCCTTCCCCATTCTGATGCTCGGTTTGAACTGCAGCAGATCATCTTGACCAAGTGTTCCAAAACTTTTTAGCTTGCGACACCCAAAATAACAATGCCAGTGACTTGCGACCCACACATTCCTCAGAGGTGGTTATAAATATACAAATGTTGCACACACAACAGCAGGCCTATATAAACACGAGCATATTGATAACACAAAAAAGTGCAACAGTCTAACAATCATATTAGGCTGTAATTTATAGAGTCATTTATTAATTCAATTTATTATTAACCTCATCTAAAGAGACTGGTGGACACAATGTTTTCCCCACAAGTCTATTTATCATTTAATTTTGGAGACCGCCATTCAGAGATCATCCCCAATGTTGAGTTGTGGCCTGTATTTATTTCAATGTATTTGACTGCCATTAAGGTGTCAGAAAGTTTAACCTGGTGCTATAAAATCAATCTGCTGCAGTTGACGCTATAGCTGTGTTGTTAATCTAACGTAAACACACAATCCTATGAAAACATTAAAAGGCTGATGTCTTTTTATTTGCATGATGTTGTTTTTTATGTAACTATAAACTACTATTTTTATCTTCTTTGGGTTATGGATAAATTATGGTAATTCTAATAATTAATTTGACTTTTGTAAATACCAAGTGACCCTGTCATAGTCCTACGACCCCCACTTTGGGAACCACTGGTCTTGTCTACATGCCTAAATTCATTAAGTTGCTGCCATGTGATTGGCTGATTAAAATTTTGCGTTAAAAAGCAGTTGGACAGGTGTACCTAATAAAGTGGCCAGTGAGTGTATATCATATATACAGACATTTTTATGCTGCACAATTATTTCTTTGCCTTTTTTTTGTTTTGTTTTAGAAAAAAACACTTCACAATTTCAAATTTTTGCAATTAATACAATTTAGATTCCTCTAAATTAAAATGTTTTAACCTCAAAACTTATTGCATAACCATTTGAATAAACAAATCGAATACAAAAAAAAAATCATCTTTATTTTATTTCCTGTAGCTTATTTTTAAATAAATAAAGATGTAAATACTTCAAGCTGTTAATAGATGAGGACAATTTTAAAAAGCTTGTCAGCCTGGGGTTTGCCCTTATAACCAATTGAGACAAATTAGCCCTGAGCACTAAACATCAGAGTGCCAACAACATTTGCTTTTAATTTAAGGTGCTGACCCGAAACCAAATACTGATCATTTGGATTGCATTAATCTAACTGCACAAGAAGTTCAGCAATTTGCTCTAATTTCACTCCAGACAGCTTGGTTTTTCCAATGAAGCACAATCAATTTAAAGGGACTGAGGTCAGTTCAGCTCTCAACAAGTGTAAGGACACTGCCATCTATCTGCAAATAACAGAAGCAAAAGATGTGGTTTCTTTTTGAAACAAATACACAGAATCTGAAATAATAAGGGTAGTTTGTTTAAAATGTACTTTATTGGACCGTGAAAACATTCCGAGTTATTTAAAACAAAATGTTATTGCCTTTCCGGTTCATAATTCCTCAAATTGAAAAAGTTATTGTGAAAAGGCCAAAAACAAACATCTGGCCAGACACGACATTTCTACTCCAGCACAGTTCAGCAGAGATGCCTGAGGATACACTGGATATTGCGTACACACTGCCGATATGTGCTGCATCGAGAGCTTTTATTGCAGAGCGCTTCAGCACACAAGAGATCTTTTTCATATCGCTATATGGTTTGAATACCACAGGACAGGAGCTCTATCTCTTGGGGAGTCATGGGAACTTAAAGAAGATAAAGGCACTTCTAATAATAATACCCAAATGAATGCACACACAAGAAAAAGGAATGGAGCCATTAAGCAAATGAAGGTGATGGAATGAATAGGAAGAGAAAAAAAAATACACAGAAATTATTACATAGGAAATAAGACAAACAAATGGATGTGGTCTTTATCTTCAACCGCTCATGACCATGCGGACGAGCTCTGTGAAAAAGAAGAGAAGAAATAAAAACAAGTTAGTGTCCATTTTGCATCAAACGGGGATCAACCCAAACTACAGCATATTAGGGGGAAACAAATGGTTCTAATTGTTCAAATATTCATTTCAGAAGTGCTTAAGTCACATCTTATCCTACTCATGTTATAACAGGTTTATTAAATGTTATTTTAATTACACTTGCAGTAGGGCTGTGCAATATGACAATATATATCAGGGTTTCTGCAGACTTTAAGACCCTTTTAAGTCCACTAAAAACGAAATTTTAGACATATACAGGGTTAAACGCTTAGAATCTTTTCTTAAAAATTACAAAGATACAGTTCACAACAGCTGTTAGACATTTCTACAGCAAATTCCCCATTACATAGCCCTGATCAGGGAAAGAAAACTAAATTACATAATTCCTCATGATAATCTTTTATTAAAAATTCTGGTATTTTGGGGGCGATGTGATGGGGAATTTGCTGTAAAACTGTCTAACAGCTGTTGTGAACTGCACCTCTTTGCAAAAGAAAAACTTAAATACAAAAAATAAGGGAGATATATTGCTGGTGATGGGGCAGCACGGTGGCAAAGTGGGTAGCGATGTTGCCTCACAGCAAGAAGGTCGCTGGTTCGAGCCCTGGCTGGGTCAGTTGGCATTTCTGTTTGAACTTTGCATGTTTCCTCCACAAATCCAAAGACATGTGCTGTAGGTGAATTGGGTAAGCTAAATTGTCCGTAGTGTATGTGTGCACGCCCTGGTCCTGCAGATTGGGAGTTGGGTATGGGCTAACGACCCACCTCATAAAAACCAGATGTTATGAAACACCAACATGGTGCAGCTAAATATATATCGATATAAACAACCCTGGAAGTAAGTATTGTTGGTGATTGATGTCTGCCTGATTGAGTGGCTTTACTGGGACAATGCAAAATCAAGATCTTTTTAAATTTAAGACCTACAACACAATATTTCAGTCTTTTGAGAACTTTAAGGTATAATGATATGTGAATACCAGCATGAGAAAGTTGAAAACTTAAAGTACAGTTCAGGGATGAACCGATGCCACGTTTTTTACAAACCGATATGAGTATTTTAATTTTTTGGGGACACATAAAAACCCTGTTATGTTCTTCATTATATTCACGAGTCCTGTCGTTAATCCGTGGGTGAGGTAATCAAAAAGTAGACTATTTGACATTTTACTATGGGTGGGGGTCGCAGGAGGATAAGATGAATAGTTAGTTATGCAAACTTTGACTCTCTAAATATTAAGATGTTTTAAGTGATTTTATCTTAGAATGCTACAAATACACACTCATTTTCTTTCTTTTAGTTCTCCGACTGAGTTTGTTCTTATGAGGTAATCTGGGAATACTTTCAGTACATTCCTAGTAGTTTTTTTTACACCTTTTGCATCTGAAATCATTAGTTTTTGTAATTATTACAGGGATCACTTATTTTAGATGTCTACATCCTCAAAAATTTGTCCCATGTTTTAAATAAAGTGAGAAAATAATCACATATGAAGAGTAGGTTTGCGAGTATACACCTAAATGTAAAAAAAGAAGCTGTTTCTATGTGGTCAAAAGATAAACTACTAATTGACTGTACCAACATAAAATCTATTGTGATGTATCCTTATCAGGATATGAGATGGCATATCGTGATAGAGATTTTTATCATATAACCCAGCCCAAAGTTTTAGGGTAATTAAAAGCAAATCTTGTCCAAATATAATCTCTACGCTTCACTTTTTGCCACTGCAGTACATAAAGCCAAACACTCTCTACAGATCCTCACAGACCCGTCAACTGATCTCAGCCTGCCACATTTGCTGTAGTTTGAAGCCGTTCCCCAGTTCTACCCATTCTTAAGTGGTGAGAAACAGGGTGAGAGCAAGTTCATGGCTAGCTCCTACTCAACCTCAGCTCAAAGACTTAACCAGGTCTAGGAAATCAAGAAAATGTTAAAGAAGCTCCTTCTGGTTTTCCTCTACAGGGCAAGAGTGAAAATGGTTTTACAGCACAGAGTTGAGCTATGGTTCAGCCTCCATCAGGAAAAGGGAGAGAAAGATCAGCAAAAACAGCCAAAATCACTGCAATTTGATTGGTTAGTTAATAATAAAAGCAACTGCGCTGCTTTGATGAGCACAGGAAGGGTGTGTACAGATTTTTCACAACACCGGAAATGAATCTAAAGCCCAAAGTATACCGTTCACAGTCAAACAGCACCACACACAAACAGGAAAACGACATATGTGTACTAGAAAGTTTCATCTTTGTCCAAGGTCTATGCTTTTTCTGTCCAAAACTTGAGCAATGAAAGATAAGAGTTGCTGGTATCTTTTAATTCCCTCACACTTGAACAGCACAGGTGTCATATTTCATGAGTTACACATATGCAGTATAAAAACTTAAAACACTGATCAAAATTAGAGAACTCCCATTAGAGATTTCACCCAGATATTAGTGTTATCCGGATCCTGGTGGTAAATTCTTCAAAGCAACAAAATAGCAAAAATCATTTTAGTTAGCGTGATCGAGTGTAGGCCAGTCCAATAAAAAAACAATATAAATTGGTATTTGGGCTCATGTTTGATTGGTGTAGATTTTACTTGGCTTTCTTTGCCAAAACCCTTTCAGGTTTCTTTAGTGGGTCTGCCATGACGCTTGTATTTGATCTGTTTAGGGCCAACTCCACCTAAACTACAAAAACAACATGCGACATCTGCCTTAAAAGCAGATCACACTGTTCCACTCATAGGTTTTTCTATTTATGTCCATGGTGGCTCAACAAAAAGCTACATCGCTATTTCAGGTGACAAGAGGCAGATCTGGTAGCCAGAGCATCTGAATACATTTAGTTAAGCATTATTAACCACTGATTTTAGACTTTTTTTTAAAGGTCAAAATCTTCCATAGTGCTGCTTTAATTATCTAACAAGCCCTATTTAACTGGCAGTCTAGATGAAGACAAAAGAGATGATCCTTTCAGCCATAGCAAGAGAAGCTGATTGTTTCAAATCTGGTTGTTCACAAAAGACAAAACATAGATAATGTGAACTCTGCAGCTTGAATTGCTCACTGACTTGGGTCCGTCTTGCCATAACAGCCTCGACAAAAATCACTTCAAATTTTGAACAATGATGATTACATTGCTGAAAATATATATACATATATAAACCGTTCTCTAATTTTGATCTACACAGTACATTGTGTACGATGGCAAAATCTGCATCACACACAACCCCTGGTACACCTTGGGCTTTAGAACGAACATATGCTAAATCATTTGACCTGTGCTCACATCTGAAGCAGTGCAGTCGCCCTTTTGCCTCTGAGAGCCGTTGCAGGGACGGCCACATGCAGAGAGCATGCTGCAGCCAGGGGCCAGAGAAAAGGCTGCTGCAGAGATAGGGAAGATTCCAACCATATGTCAAAACCATCAAACTGCATCCAACCAGGCTCTCTAGCTCTAGACGTCAAATGATGCACAGCTACCCTGTGAATGACTATGCTGAAAGATGCTAAAAGATAAGGTGTAGACTATGCAATCATGTGCGTCAAGAGCATTAAAGAAAAGGCCTGGATAGATTGTTGCTTCACGTGTTATAAATGTGGAGGTCAGGAGGTGGACGTACACCCGAGGCATCTCTCAGCCAGACATGATGTGGCGAACGAAGGCTGTGGAAGATCAGTTCAGTTACAGTTATGGCATACTGTCATCATAAGAGTTTTCACTATGATGCATAATAGTATAATACCGTCAAAATAATCATTTAATTCCAAACATAATCCTTTAGTTTGGACTAAAACAACTACCTTTAGGTTCATCAGATAAACAGCGAGGGCTCTCTCTTCGTGAAGCTAAATACATAAATCAAACATTGTTTACCTTCGTAATTGATGCAACCATTAGCATCTTCATGTCCGGCTAGAAGCGTTTCTACCTCCTCTTCGGTCATCTTTTCCCCTATAAAAATACAGGTTTATCAACTAGAGTACTTTATCCTAATATTCCATTCAACTATTATGACATTCAGTGGCCTAGATGTGGAGGAGTCGGTGGTTAAATATATCCTCACAGGAGACCTGGCCGGCTTACCAAGTGTGGTGAGAACGTGGCGGAGCTCAGCACCCATGACTGTGCCGTTGCCTTCCTTGTCAAATACTCTAAGCCCCTCCACAAAGTCCTCAAACGTGCCCTGGTCTTTGTTCTTGGCGATGGCCTGGAGCATGGGCAGAAACTGCTCGAAGTCCAGCAGTTTATGGTTCATTTCTGAGGAACAAAGAAACCTCTAATCAGACAAGATAGCATTTATTTCTATATTATACAGGAAACAAGACCTACCATTACAGACACATTTGATCTACGTATTAATGTTTGTGCAAATAGAGGGCGCAGCGATAATGAAAGGCTGTTTTCAGGCTGACTATGAGAACTCCTGCCCTATTAGGCCAGTGATGTGTTGTTGCCAGTGAAGAGTAGTCAACATTTGAAGTGGATCAAAAGCCTTCATTGAAAATTTCCTAAAACCAAATTAAGTATTGTGCAATCCCATTCCTGTCTTCAAATGTTGTACCATAAGCCAATACTGAAAACAAACATTTCCTATTCATTCATTCATTTTCTTTTTGGCTTAGTCCCTTTATTAATCTGGGGTCGCCACAGTGGAATGAACCACCAACTTATCCAGCATGTTTTACGCAGTGAATGCCCTTCCAGCTGCAACCCATTGCTGGAAAACACTCATACACTCCCATTCACACACATACACTACGGACAATTAAGCTTACCCAATTTACCTAAAGCAAATGTCTTTGGACTGTGGGGGAAACCGGAGCACCCGGAGGAAACCCAGGCGAACACAAGAACATGCAAACTCTACATTGAGTATTGTTACATATTAATATACTTTAAGAGGGGAAAAAACTTGTAGGGGGAAAAAAAAAAAAAAGAGAGTTAATACTTATATTGCAACTTTTGTGGGTTGAGTAAAAATAATGGCAAAACAAATGCATTTAATTAATATAATTGAGAATTATACTATATCTTTTGCTGCAAATACACACAGAAAATTTGAAATTATCCACCACTAAAGAGCACATTAGGGTGACAAGCTGGAACAATCTTTTGCCAGTCTTTTAAAATTTTCCTATGCAATTTCACAATGGATTTTTCAGTTTATTCAGTATCAGTACAATAACTTCTATAGTAAACAATTTGTGGTACAATGTGATAAACCCATATTGAACGCCAACCTTTATACATCGTATATTTTTTAAAAAGGCTTGTCTCTAATAAGTAATTAAGAACATGTAGGTTGTGAGTCAATACTCTTTTATGTTTATATTTTAAGTGTTGTTGTTAAGTATTGTTGCATTATGCTTACAGACTTTACTCTTTACATGAAAGCCCACATTAAAAAACCCTACAGGAAAAGCTTGAGGGAAGAACCAAATTAGTTTTCTGGATTGATATTATCCCCGCACAATGTTACACCGAACTCAACTAGCCACTTCGTAGGGCCTTTTGTGGTGAAGGTTTTTAAAGGGTAGAAATAATTTACATTAAACTGTTCATTCCAGAGCAATTCCAGCGTTATGAATGAGACATTTGCAGTAAAAACTCAAAACATAAACTCAGAGACAGTATTTGTTAACATTATATACACTGAAACATCTGTTTATATTTTCCAAATCAGCGAAAGGATAGGATCAGAAAAATTTCAATATATAAACATTTCATATTTTTTTAAATAAGGACAATAAACATGCGTTATGGATGTGACCAAAAGAAGTTTGAGTTTGCAGTATACAACATACTTTGAAGAAATTCTGTGAATTAAACTGCATCAAAAGTATAAGAGCTGGCTCCCTATAGAACCAAAATATTGATATTGTTTTATATTTTTGCATTGAGCAAAAAGATTTGTTATGGATGTGACAAACGTGAAATTGGCACTTGTGTGACTTTGAAAAATCTAATATAATTGTTTGAAAACACCGACAGAGACATTTGAGTATTTTATGAGTACTGTAAGATACAAACCTACACAATAAAACAGAAAGGGTTTTGCTATTTTAGTAAAAACATTTTGGTGAGAATTTTTCTTCATGCCAAGACTGACATTTGCATGGAATTGCTCCAATGATTCTAAGAATTAGTTTAATTACCAGTAGTTCTCACAATAGATAAATTAAACCTATCAAAAGAGATGCATGCTCTTCAGAATGGAATAGTGGTCCTACCTTCTGCTTTTGGGTTGCCCAAGACCTTGAGCACCTCAGCATTGACAGGATTCTGGCCCAGTGCACGCATCACATCCCCACACTGATTGTATGTGATCTTCCCATCTCCCGTCCGGTCAAACAAGAGGAAGGCTTCTTTGAATTCTGCAGAGATAAGCGAAGAAAAGTTAAACAAAATACTGGGAAATGAGCAGAGAACAGAAAATAATAAAGGATGAGAAACGTGCATGATAGACAGAAAAAAGCAAATAGAAATGAACAGGGATGACACACGCACACACACGGTTGGTTTTATAATGCACTAAAATAGGACATAATATAAAATGGCTCAATGGTAAAGACATAATGGCAGGCCATTGCTTTAAAGAGCCTGACTTAATTTAAGGAGCCCAATGGATCAGCACAATGAGAAACCCAGCACCAGCCATCAATATTAATGCCACTCAAGACTATTTTCTGCTGTCTCTATTCAGGTTAGTCGTGGCAAGCTGAATGACCACAGACATCTTATCCATCCACCTTTAGTCATTATACACTTTAGAGGCCTTTAGATCACATTAATAAGCTAGTGAAATATTCAAACATTAGCCATTTAAGCAGCGCTTTTGCCAATCTACATTACCATTATTATACTGTACACAGTCTTAAAATAAATACTAACACAGCATTTACTTCTTAAATATCACATTGGCATTGATGTTTAATTGACCAGGAATACATTAGCATCAAAAAACTAAATTCATAAAACAATATAGATTTAGCTTTTTTTTTTTATAAAAATAATCAAATTTTATGAATTCACATAATTTATTAAAACACAAAACTTGTAGATAAAGTAAAACAAATACATAAAGCTAATAAATAAGTTATTTCAGTAGCAATGTTTTAGGCCACAATTGAGAGCATTTGCAAACCCTAAACTAACACCACCAGCTTAATCTATTAATTCGCTGTTTATTAACAGTTAGTAAGGTACAAGTTGGTATGGCATAAGCACAATCAATATAAAGTTATAAAAAAGGTCTGTTAAAAATAGTCAATTGTAAGGTCGATCACAGAGCTTATTGGCACAGAGTAATACAAATGTGTTTCTATTTCAAATAAATAAAAGTAAAATCCCTGTTAAACTTCATTATATTGCTATCTGCTAATATTCCAGATATGTGCTCTAAATGTTTAGATGATAAAAGGTACACAATATCACTGCCCCTGGCAATGTCCTAAAAGACAAAGTTTTGTAAAGAGATAATTGAATGCATGTCAGACATGTTTAATATTAAAATCCCTTTAAATGCTAAGCTCTGTATTCTTGTCTTGTATCGACAAGGGCTATTGCATTATACTGGAAACACATAGATGCTCCATCCATAGAATTGAGGGAAAAAGAAATATTGAACTGTATTGAACTGGACTAGCTTATATCATCAAAAGCCAGCAGAAGAACTTTGACTATCTTTGGGAACCATATACAGGGTTCATACACATTTTTACTACTAAA
The DNA here is from genome assembly GCF_903798145.1 of Danio aesculapii. NCBI lineage: Eukaryota > Metazoa > Chordata > Actinopteri > Cypriniformes > Danionidae > Danio > Danio aesculapii. The sequence goes on from NC_079457.1 coordinate 19,944,552, forward strand.
ATTCAATGACTTTTCCATGACTTAAGTAAATTTTCAAGACCTAATGTTTTATGTAATGTCTACGTATACATGTTAAATATTATAAAAAAGATGATGGATCTTTAAAGTTATCTTTTAAGCGTATCATAAAACATGCAACAATCAATTTAGTTTCAATGAATCTTTATGTCTGTGTAAACTTTATTTAGATGATGTTAACACAGCATTAATAATAAGAGAGCATGTGTTTGGCCATGGACAGAAAAGAAGACAACTAACCTATGTCTAAGAATACAAATATTTGTTAAACTAATTTCCATGACTTTACCAAAACTTTGTGGGTTTTTCCAAAACTTTTCCAGGTCTGGAAAATGCCATGTCAAAATTCCATGACTTTTCCAGGTTTTTCATGACCATATGAACCTTGCTTATACGCAAGTTATTTGTAAACATGTATTTTTATTGTATTATTGTTTTTGTTATTTTGTCATTATTTTTATCCACTTATTATTTAGTTATGTTTTTTGAATATGTTAAATGCGTGCATGTATATGTACATATAAGAAGATTTGGATATATGCCGTTTTGTAGGCTGCATTGTTATTGCATGCCTAGTTAGGTATGCGTGTGTGTGCATTTTTTCTATATGCACGTACAAACCTTTTTTTTTTTTTTTTTAAATGACAAGATAAACCTCTAAATTACTAACAGCATCAAACTAAAATCCTTCATAACGGAGCGCTTCTCTTGACCAGTTAAATTTTGAGTGGATATAAATAAACTATTGTTTTTACTCCAAGCCAGAGTTCAAAAAAGAACTAAATGTTACCAGTTAGGACAGGCCTTTCCCAAAAGCAAAAAAACCTCCCATGTCTGTAATGCTTTTCCTCCTTACTGGAATGTGGCTGTTCCCTTGCATGCCTTAAATTGAGTCTTTAACCATATATGGTATGATAGGAAAACGCCAGAGAGAGCACTATTGTCAACTCCTTTGCCTAAACAAACAAGAGCAAAGATGAACCCTAAATGGCCAAACAACAAAAAAAGCTCACACCATTGATGGTAACACAGATTATGACCAAAATCTTCAAGTTTAGATGAAGCGGTTTTACACGTTAAGGCTGTTGGCAGTCACACTCTTTTGTTAGCAGAATTTCAACACTTCCTGACTCAGACACACCCTCTACAGATATGACTGTGAATGTTATACAAGAAACCCAGTCGCCTACACTAACTAAATAATAATTCTCAGATAAAACCAATAATTCCTGTAGTTGATTCAGATTTATCTATTCATTTATTTATTACAGAATTTACTTCAAATGGTGGAGGCTTGTGATGTGTTTTCTGACGCACAAACAAACAGCTTGTTGTCCTTTTAACACCATGCAAACTAAATGACACCATAACAGAAAAGGTTTACAGTGCACTCACCATGTATTTGCTCCAAGTTAAACTCAATCTGGAGGTGACATACAACCGTGACAAAGGAAAACAGTACATAGGTAAGGAAAGAAAGCTGGAGGAATGCAGGGGCAGAGTAACATGAGCAGAATAGCATATGCGGGATGGAAAACGCAGAATGTCTAGGAAGGAATGGGAGAAAATAATACATATAATGAAACAGTAGGATGTATTTGAATGAGAGACAAACTCACCAAGAATCTGATCCTCGCTGAAGTCAGACTGTTTGAGACAGAGCGACATTTAATGAATATGAAATGATGCACATTTGCAAAGCTGTGAATCAAATGGGACTTTTGATAATAATGATAAATAAACAAAAATAATCTATGTCCATAAAATCCGTCAGTGAAAGCATTTCTGTCCGGGTGGAAAAGTTAGATAAGTTTTTCATGCCTGGCTAAACTATCCTGCTAACGTTAATACTATCCGCTAACCCACGGCCGTGCTACCGAGTGACAGATAAACTAAAACAGGCCATTTTAAATGAACGCGAGTTAACTATCAATGTCTTAAATTCCTGTAAAATAGATTAATGAACGATTAGCACGAGTAATCAACTTTCTTGTGTACTAAATGGCGTAACAACTCTGTTAGCTAGCATGAAACAGGCTAACGACATACTCTCAGTACTAACCTTGGTTTTAGTTAGCAAACTTTACATTAAGCTGTGTTTAAAACACAAAAGTTTTACATAAAAATACTTTTGAATACAACATTTGTAAATATTCGTACCATTTTTGCAGCGGCTTATTTTCCGGGTGTGTGTGTGTCGCGGCGGGAGTGTGAGAGATGACTCGCTCTAGCGCTGCTGAGTTATGAAGGAGACCGTGAACGAGTCCTTCCTTAGAGTCGAATCTTCTGAATCGCATCACAAAACGTGAATGAACGATTCGGTCAGGAGTTGGAGTGAGTCGGCGCAAACAATTGAGATGCGAGAAGCTTCATCAACATCAATTTTTTATTCATTCAATCATTTTCTTTTCGGCTTAATGCTTTTATTAATCAGGGGTCGCCAGAGCGGAATGAACCGCCAACTTATCCAGCATATGTTTTTACACAGCGGATGCCCTTCCAGCTGCAACCCATCACTGGGAAAACTTCATTTTCACACGTATTTTATTTACTTATTTATTTTTCGGGGAAAAGGCGAAAGATGAGCTACTTTAGTGTCATTCATGGTTTACAACTTTAAATTAAAGGCACCGACTGGAAAAAAATCAACTTGTATGATACTTGGCATTACAGTAGAACCTAATAGAAAATTATTTCAATATAAACTGTTTAATTATTAATTGGCCGATGAGTTTTAATACTTTATTAATATCTTATAGATCTTGAAATGCCACTTAGACTTCCAAAGATAAGACCATAGGCCCAACTCATATTACGTTTTACAAAGCAGATTTAAAATAATTTTAAGATATATTAAAAACTTTGGCCCCAGAACCCTAGTTAAGAACAGATGTTCATGTTTCATCAATGCATATTTACAAAAAGTATAGGCCAATACAATTTTAATATTTGAACAGAGATATGTAAACTAAGTTCAGTTTTATTTTATGTAAATTCCACTATAACTTGGTTGTAACCCACATAGCAAAATTTCTCTGGCATAGCTCTGGCCCACACAATCAGGTTTTTCGTGGCCCACATGCTGCAGTGAATTACAGTACAGTGTGACTTGATCAAGTCTGGCTTCCAGACAAGGGTCAAGCATGGACCATATCTGGGTCAAGTCTCAGCCAAGTTAATAACTTATAACTGGGCCTGAACTGTGCTAGATAAGTTGGTGTGTTATAGGCATGGGATGATGTTTATCGCGGTTTGGAAAAGACAAGGTTTTAAAACCGGCAAAGTTTTCTGTATTACCGTCCCTAAGGTATAGATAGGGCCAGATGGAATCTGCGGATATTTTTTTGTGTTAGAATTGTGTTAAAAATCTGCAGATTTATGTGGAATTATTTTGGGAGTATCATAACTAAAACCTTAATATATGAAATAAAAAGTAACACTTTAACTTTTATTTAATGTTTACAATGGAAATCCAATTAAATCTACTTTATTTGGTAAACAAATCAAGTCTCTCATATAATATATCTACTAATAGACAGAAAATGTTACTTTACAAAGTATTGTAAATAAATCATATGAATATTTTCATATTAGTTAATAATATTACTGTTATTAATTTAAAAACTGAATAAATATAGATTTACACACATTTACACAAGTAAATAAACAGAATTAATGATGGGCTAAAAATCTGCGGTAGTCTGCGGAATTCTGCTTGTGCAGATTCCGAGTGGGCCTAAACAGTTTTTTTTTTTTTTTTTACATGTTTTTCACAACAATTTTATTTTGTTTTTTAGGGCAATAGTATCTACAGCAGAAAATGAGCTTCTACATTAAAAACTACTAGTCAAAATATTTTAAAATGTTTCTTAAAATGAAATATATTAATACATACATTTAAAATATATATTGATACTGTGATATTTTTTATCTTATCATACATCAGAATCTTATACCGACCCATGCCTAGTGTGTCACGATTGCAATGAAATTAATAAACCCATGAAGCATTACGGTAGGCACACTATGGACATGCTTTGTCTCAAAGCGACCTGATTGGTAGATTTTTTTTCTTTACTCAAAAATAATTTTAAGGTATTTTAAATGTGGATCAAGACAGGCAAAACTTACATGACCCACATATCAAATTTTAACATACTACATTTAAAATACTACATTTTAAATCTGGCCCAAATCTTAAAGAAAGTGCCACCTCTGCCAAATCCAGGCCGTGTTTGGCCAACATGCTGTATGCCAGTGCCGGAAGAATGCCTGCTGTGCCAGCTTTAAGCCAAATTTGGGCCAGAATTCTTTGCCATCTGGAAAATTCTGTTGAGGCAACAAACTGATTCAGGATAAATAGAAATTGATGAATAAAAAAAAATATTAGATTGACAAATAAAATAACTAGAATTATTAAAAATCTACTCAATTACTAGATTGAAAAATCTACTCAATTACTAGATTGAAAAATGTGAACAGCACTTTTCCTAAAATGGATTTATTGGAACGCTTCACTGAAGAACGCCACGCCTGGAATTTCCTACGGCGTCATACGTCATGACGTAAAAGAATCACCAAATCATTTTTAAGCGAACCAATTCGCGAAAATGATTCGGTCTTCCCTTCAGTACTATGACTGGCGGATGAGAGTCTTGTTACACACAAAGAGTGACAGAAACACGCCCAACGCAGATCACTACACCATAATGATTGACTGCACAATAAGCAAAACACGTGTATCTTGAATGCTGATGGTTGGCATGTTTATGAAGGCATACGAGTAAGCTTTTGTTTGTAAGATTCAATTTCTCTACTTCAATTATTCATATAAGCACATAGAAGTGTTGCTTATATGTCTCATAAGAACATTTGTGAATCGTTTAAAAAAACAAAGGACATTATAAAGTCAATTTCATTAACAACAGGAAAGATGTAGGCCCTAATTTGTTAAATTCCAACACACATACAAAAACATTATGCTGTAATTCAATATCTGATTGTATATGAATGATCTGCTCCTTTCATTCCTACATAGATCTATGAAGAAAATCATGTTCAAGGGAAATTCAAGTTGACAGTAATGCAGTTCAGTTTTGACCAGCTATAGTGCATTGCTGTCCCATTTTTCAATCCTGATATAGACATGCGAATAAGCTTTTGTTCGTAAGGTTCAATTTCTCTACTTCAATTATTTATATAAGCACATAAGTGTTAATTATAGCATAGATGTGTTGATTATATGTCATATAGGAACATTTGTGAATCATTTAGCAAAACAAAGTACATTATAAAGTCAATTTCATCAACAACAGGAAAGATGTTAGCCCTAATTTGTTAAATTCCTACACGCACATACAAAAACATTATACTGTAATTCAATATCTGATTGTTTATGAATGATCTGCTCCTTTCATTCCAACATAGATCTATGAAGAAAATCAATTATTTAGCACATTCAATGGAAATTCAGGTTGACAGTAATGCAGCTCGGCTTGGACCAGCTACATCGCTGCCCCATTTCTCAATCCTGATATAGCTGGAGTATTCTCTCAAGATTTGGGGGCTGGGTTGACACAGTTTCCCCTGTGCTATACCGAGGTAACCAGAAGCTGCATAAAAGAAGATTACCTTGATGATTTATTCATAACAATCCAATTCAAATCTGATGCTTGGGTTGCAATAGGACAGTCTATGTTGTTATAGAGAATATAAATAAATTCACACCATAACATATGACCCATATTCTGTTTTTGCTATACATTTTCCTATTATTTTAATGATACATAAACAATAACTGTTGCTCACAATGATTAGTCAGGAGAATAGCTAAATTAAAATCTCTTGTTGACAGGTAGTACCTTACCTCTAATGTGCTGGGGTCAAAGGGGGAATCCGAAGGGCGCAGCATCCGCGGTTTCAACTCTGGAGCTGATTTTGGCGGTGACGGTGTTGTGGTGGGGCAAGGAAACGGTGGTCCATGCCTTGGTAACGTCCCCCCTGATGGAGACTTTTTAATTGACGGTTCTCGTTTCGGTGCCATCTTTAGACCTTGCAATGTGTCCTTGAAATGGCAAAAAAGAAATCAAGGAAAAGGCTCAGTCAGATGAAATGCATGTATGTCCTCTGATTGTGGAAACGGAGACAGAAAGAAAGGAGGGAGAAGCAGGCAGGTAGAGGGAAAAAATCTAGGATGAATTGATGCAGTGGATGTGCATGCAGTGAGAGTGTGCGTAGGAGTGCTGTCTCACTGAGTCTGTTTCACTCTCTCCGCTTGTATTTATATGTAGGTCAGAATCGTGTACATATGTGGGTGTTATAGGGTGTTGGTGTCAATAATAGACAGCAATGTCAGTAGGATAAAATCTCATTTTTACAACTGCATCAAGACCTCTGTGTGCGTTGGGAAGAACTGATTGTGTAAGCTATGGGTATTTATAGGAATTTCTATTTTTATTTTATTTTCTTCTCTAGAAAGATTTCCACCATACTCTATCTCTTGGTATTGCATCCATCCTCAATGTTCTGCTAAATATATTATACATTATTAGGAATATTTTCATTGATGGCAATACTATACACTCACCGGCCACTTTATTAGGTATACCTGTCCAACTGCTCGTAAACGCAAATTTCTAATCAGTCAATCACATGGCAGCAACACAATGGCAAAGACAATCTGCTGCATTTCAAACCGAGCATCAGAATGGGGAAGAAAGATGATTTAAGTGACTTTGAACATGGCATGGTTGTTGGTGCCAGATGGGCTGGTCTGAATATTTCAGAAACTGCTGATGAACTGGGATTTTCATGCACAATCATCTCTAGGGTTTACAATGGTCCGAAAAAGAGAAAATATCCAGTGAGCGGCAATTCTGTGGGTGCAAATGTCTTGTTGATGCCAGAGGTCAGAGGAGAATGGTTCGAGCTGATAGAAAGGCAACAGTAACTCAAATAACCACTAAGAACATCTCTGAACGCACAGCACCCCAAACCTTAAAGCGGATGGGCTACAGCAGCAGAAGACCACACCGGAAACCACTCCTGTCAGATAAGAACAGAAAACTGAGGCTACAATTGGCACAGGCTCACCAAAATTGGACAATAGAAGATTGGAAAAATGTTGCCTGGTCTGATGAGTCTCGATTTCTGAGGCGACATTCAGATGGTAGGGTTAGAATTTGGCATCAACAACATGAAAGCATGGCTCCATCCTGCCTTGTATCAATGGTTCAGGCTGGTGGTGGTGGTGTAATGGTGTGGTGGATTTTTAATGGCACACTTTGGGCCCATTAGTACCAATTGAGCATTATGTCAACGCTACAGCCTATCTGAGTATTGTTGCTGACCATGTCCATCACTTTATGACCACAGTCCCCATCTTCTGATGGCTACATCTAGCAGGATAACACGCCATGTCATACAGCGCAAATCATCACAGGCTGGTTTCACTGTACTCAAATGGCCTCCACAGTCACCAGACTCAATCCAATAGAGCACCTTTGGGATGTGGTGGAAAGGGAGATTCGCATCATGGATGTGCAGCCGACAAATCTGCAGCAACTGTGTGATGATATCATATCAATATGAACCAAAATCTCTGAGGAATATTTCTAGTACCTTGTTGAATCTATGCCGCAAAAGATTAAGTAAGTTCTGAAAGCAAAACGGGGTCCAACCCAGTACTAGTAGGGTGTACCTAATAAAGTGGCCGGCAAGTGTATGTTTTATTATTTTCTTTTTTTCATATTAAGATTAATCAAATAATAACTGATACATTTATTCTGTTATTCAAGTTTTGCAACCCCAAAATAGTTATGAGTATATGCATCAAATTTGTTTTATTCAGTTTAAGGTAATGTACAATAAACTTTAATGTTACAGTACATCACACACATGCATTCTAGAGAATTATGTGTTTAACCTTTTTGGGTTAATTACAAAATACTACTATTATATTTATGAGATATGAGTTTGCAATTAAAATATAATTGCCACAAATGAGTTAACCAATCAGCTCAAGTTTACGGCGTGACAGCACAAACGCATAGTTGTGCTTGCCTATAACCTCTAGATGTCAGCATTGCCCCAAAATAAAACTTCAACCTGACGAAGAAAATGAAATAAATGCCACTGTTATTATTATCAAACAGTGTTATACAGTATACTATATATCTTTTCTAATAAAACACACACGAACCATCTGGGTGCAGCCTCCATATTAATGGTAAATTATTCAAACTTAATTGTATGTGAAAGACAAACATATTCTAAATTATTTAAATGCCATGTGTACAATTAAATGTCATACTTGTACATATGTATGTCCAAAATCAGGTTATATCAGCAGTATCATGCAATCGTTTTTGAAAAATTTAGCCTAATAGGCTACGTAGATATTTTTTAGCAATAACATAAATTTTAAATGAAACATTAGGCCTACTTGTTTATTGAACACACAAGTTTTCTAAAAACGTCCAGATTAGCACTTAGTGGTATTTTAGGGAAGCCATCGAATAATCGAAGTTCTCCGCCCTTTGATAGATTTTACGTACAATCCATCGCGCGCTCAATGGGCCTTGAAATCACCGTTTGTGTCTCGAGCATCAGAACAATGGTGACACACAGGACCCCCGCCGCGCGACCAACGGCACTCTCAATTCATTCATTTATGCGCATTTTGGTTATTACAAGTGGTCGGCAGACCTGTTTAAATCGAATAAGTGAAACCAATTCAATATAAAAATATGTTTGTAATCAGCGGTGACCTCACGTGCTTGCACAGTAAATGCTTAAGTTTCAACAAAGCAAGTCTGCCGAGTGAACAACTTCCAACCGGCTAAAGAGATTAATTTCTGCGCCTCACGTTTCTCTTAAGCTCTGTTTGTAGCTATAGATAATCTTATTACCAATCCAGTATGTAAAATTGTCCTAAATCTTTTCTGTTGTTCTTCTTATATTTGCTGTTGTTTGTTTTCCATTGCAGTTGCCTACTGACTTTACCTTAGCCATGGTTTTGTTATCTACTTATTTGTGATAAAACTGTGGTTATACTAATGGTAATCAATAATCAAAAAACTTAAACGTATACACTAAACTATACTTAACCTTTTACTATAATAAAAGCATGTCTAATTGTGTGTTATCAGATTTCAAAGCTGCAAGCCATGCCACTATTTAACAAAACGTCCTTACAACATCTGCTTTTTTACACACAATCCCAAAATTGATCGTTCTGTTGGTTGATTTTGCCAATTGGAAAAGTAAACTTTGTATTTTGCCTTCCTCTTTTCAGGCCTTTGATGAAAAGAAATTGAATTATGCTGAACTAGGCAAAGGGAATCAATTGTTCCTCAGAGGTTCCCCCAGAATGTGTAATAGAATTATAGCAACTGCCCCACCTAATGTCTCTCAGAATCCCCGGACCATGCCAAATCATCAAACCACCTGATTTATTTTTAATGGCATTACACCCCTTACTCCGTAGTGTCATGGTAATATCTGTGGCTCCTCCAGCTGCCTCTATATCACATTAGCCAAGCTTAATATTGACTGTGTAGGGCTCGCGAAACAATAAGCCTAGAAGACAGGCAGCTTAGAGGCAGCCAGCCAATCGGAAAGCCCTGTGGTTGGTTGGAGGGGTGTTAACTAAAGCACTGAAGTTGCTTTTGCCCTGGAGGAGCAGTTCAATCAATGGGATGCTTAACGCCGGGGTACCCACATGGACCGGCAGCTTTCAGATCCAGGCATCCCTCAACAAGTCCGAGCTGACGAGAAACCATGAAACCTGATGCAACTTGATTCCTTTCATTTTGCCTCTCTGTCTTTCATGCAGCAAACAAACAATCACTTCTCGTCTCATTTAATCAGAAGCCTTATAGTGTGGTTTTTTTTCAGCTGGCATCTGTTTTTCTGCATCAAAAGTCTGCATAAAAGTGGAAAAATTGCTTTTTTTTTTAAATGTCGGTTCAGTTAATATTAAGCTGTGGGAAAATAAAGCAGCTGCATTTTCGCTTTATTAGAGAAGACAACAAACAAATTTTTATGCAAGATTACTTTCATCAAATCCGTTTACAAAAATGAAATCAAACCTCATCACATTTGTGTGTCAAACAACAGTAAACCGCAATGGGAATCGGACTCTTCCACTTGTGGGTTCCACACGCACCTGATCACACACAATCCGTGGCCCCCTGCCAAACACTGCGCAATCTTTTAATTTGTTGAAATGAGACCCTGCAAATCTGCTCACTCATGTCATTAATTACAGAACGCCAGTTGCAGTTGGTTTTATGACACTTATGAATCTTCTAATGATTGTGTTTGTTGGAGAAGCTGAAATAAGGAATGGGCAAAATCTGCCTATTGTGTTTGGGCATACTGATTATGGCCTTTGATTAGCGCATGGGTGCAATCTATTCAAAAACTCGCACTCCCTCCCATCCTCCCCTCCCGCTCTCCTTCCCAGCTCCAAACCCTTGGGGTATGCCCATGTCCCAGAGGACAGCCAGCAAAGCAGATGGAACCCCCCTCCCCCTCTCCCTCGCCTCTCACAGCTCACCCCAACAGGGTTGGGGTTCAGGACTGCGATTGGATGAACACTTCATTTTCTAAAATGTGGTTTTGCAAGGAATTCTCTGACCACCCTAATTGGAACTATAAGTGATTGTATTCGGCTCGTTCGAATGGTTCAATTATTCTGTTAGCTCTAAGAGCCAGTGTGACCCTCAAAATTCCCCAACAGAATGGAATTTGCACGACTTCCAAGCAATCGCTAGAAAAATTGCAAGAGGTGTTGCATGGACACTCTCCAGCCATCGTATCAATAGCAAAGCAGTCTAGAGAGGGGTTGCAGGTGGCATATTGTGCAAATGGGCAATTTTACGCTTCCAATTATGCAGTGGGCACTTGATATAATATGGGATTGATTTACACAAACTGGCAGACTGGCTTTTATTCCCACAGTTTCCCCCTCCTCACACTTGCTCCTCATTGGCCATGAATTCAGTGTGTTAAACAGAAGAAAAAAAAAAAGAAATGGTTTTAGCCAAATAACAAACTGAGTAATACTGAGGTTAAAAAGTTCATAGCCATAAAATTTGGCCCTACTTCTCCCCAGTGCCAGAGAACACGAGTTAGGCTGTTGGCCTGTCCCTCAGGATCCATCCCAGAGAACTCCTGTATTCAGCTCCAGTAAGCAGCAGATAAGGCCGGAGCTCTGGGATTACCTTTACAACACATATCTCTTAAAACACAGACGTACACTTACTCTGTTATTCTCTTAAGGGAATACAGTTCAGTTTGTATAATCTGTTTTGGACATGGAGACTCCAAAAATAAAGGTTCTTTAGTTGCATGGATAGTTCCACGAAAATCCTTTACATTCACAGAACCTTTAAAATGTGCTCATACTGTTGTTATCCGAAGTCCAGTTTTTCTATTAGAAACTGCATGATTGAGAATTTCACAAGAGCGCTTGTTCAAGTTAGTCATGCAAATTCACTACAATGAGTCCACCTTGGTTTAAACAGGTACTCTTAAATGTTCTCTATTGGCATGGATGGTTCCATGAAGAGCTTTCAATATCAATTGAACATTTAAAACTTGTTAAATGTGGTTACATTATCACTCCTCTGCTAATTTTTCAAACAACTCCCAGTTGTATCAATAGGATTCCACACAATAGATAGATGTAAAAGTTCCAAACAGATTTTGCTTGTTCAGTTTGGTCATTTGAATTCACCACATTGTCCAACAGAGAGCAGTTTAGTTTAAAGCATGTCAGCCTGATCTCATGAGGAAACATAACACTTTTACATATTGCCAACAGAGTGGCTAATTCATACAATTTCATTTGTACGAAAACATAACATTTGTAAAAAGAGATGTGCTTTCAAACTCACCCTAAATCCAACTGTCATTGAGGGATGAGCGAATACTAAAATGGACAAATGAGATCATACAATTTCATGAGAACAAGCCACTAAATCAAAAAGTTACAAATTGCCATGAGGTTATGTTGAAGATATAAAAGTACATTATTTAAAGGAAACTTCCATGAAAAACTTTTAACTCAGCAAGAGAATGATTTATTTTTAATGTGCACAAACTTTAAATGTTCCACTTTTAATTTTAATGTTCATGGAACAAGCAAATTCCTTACATTTATATAGTGCTTTTCTGGACACACAAAGCGCTTTACTCATTTTTGGGGGAAATATCCTCCTCTACCACAAGCATCCACCTGGATGACGCGGTGGCAGCCATATTGCACCAGACCGCATACCACACACCAGCTGATTGGTGGAGAGAAGACAGAGGCTGTTTCTCAATTCCAAGAACGCAGAGAATGGACTTGCGTTCTTGTGGAGACCGGTCTTAACAGGTGTCCTTGGAAGAACAAACTCGGGAGACCACGAGAACAGAGAGCGTGTCTTTTGAGAAATGAGATGCTGCGTTCTTCCTGATGGTCACATAACCTTCACACGTTTTTTAATGGAAAATTGTTTAAACATTACAGCATTTATACAATGACTTATTGTTTTTCCCCTTTTCAATATATATATACTATGCATAAAAAACATTATAAATATACATTGCACAATATAAATAAAACAGATTTTAATATGAATTTCAGCAAACACCCTTAATGTGTTTGTTCCTTTATTAAGATGTCCATGGTAATGTTTACTTTTACAGTTTCATTTAGGGAAACTCCTAAGGTAAAAAAGTTATATCTCCGAACTTTAATAATAAATCTATATAAAATGCTGCGCTTCCCACCTCCAGTCGCAATGACTTCTGGGACTTCTAGAACAAGATCGTGCTCAAGTCTGCATTGGTGCATCCTCGATATCAAGAACACATCTGGGAAGTTTCACACGTCTTCCGTACTTGAGTATTGGAACTGAACTTTAGTAGCTGATGATGACGTTACACAAGAACACGAGGATGCAAGACTGCTGTAGAACACATATTGCTAAACAGCCAGAGTGATGAAGCCAATTATGATATGGGAATGGTTAGGAGGCCATGATGGACATGAGGCCAGTGGGCAGATTTGGCCAGGATGCCGGGGTTAAACCCCTACTCTTTTTCGAAGGATATCAAGGGATTTTTAATGACCACAGAGAGTCAAGACCTCAGTTTAACGTCTCATCCAAGAGACAGTGCTCACTAAACAGTATAGAGTCCCTATCAATATACTGGGCCGTTAGGACCCACACAGACCGCAGGTTGAGCACCCCCTGCTGGTCTCACTAACACCACTTCCACCAGCAATCTAGCTTCCCCATGTGGTCTCCCATCCAGATACTGACCGGGCGCAGCCCTGCTTAGCTTCAGTGGGCAACCGGTTTTTAGATGACTAACATTAACATTTAATAATTAATTTAGCAACCATTTTTATTCAAAATGATTAACAAATGAGTAATGCAAGAAGCAATTTATGAGACAGACACAAAAAGTGTTTGTAATATAAAGTTTCTGACATAGTTCAGTATAATGAAGCACAGAAGAAAAACAAGCGTTAGTAATGCAGTTACAGTACGTGCTCATAGAAGAGATACATAGAGACGTATAGTTTCAGAACGTCATGACTTTGCTAAGTACAATGCAATCCTGGATTAACATCTATGTTGGTCCTGGAACATCATTTTTGTTCAAAAATGTAATCCAACCTATTCCCTATCCCTAAACCCAACCATAACTGTAAATTAGTCCCAAAATCAGAAGGGAATAATAGTTGCATAACAATTACGTAGAAGTGCATAAACTGTAAGCCTAAACTGAACATAAACAGTAAACTTATCCCTTACTTCTGATTGGCTGATTGGAATGTTGTTCAAGGATCAACATAGATGTTAATTCCAGGATTCCAGGAACATGTCCTGCAGGGTAAAATCAGGTTGACATATTCAGCTTTCCAAAAGGAATCTAAGATACAATCACACGAGGGTAAAAAAGCTTCTCAAACCTATTCAGCTCATGTTCATGTTAACTAACAATGGACAGTTTTGGCACAAAAATACTGTATTTAAAGAAAAAAGTATACTGAGGTGTTCTTCCAAAGGCACAAAGATGGCTATTCTTTGACTTGGAACTATTGTTTTTAAGATTGTAGTTAAAGATTTGTTCAATAGTTTGTTTGTGACTTAAAGAAAATTAGGCAGAACAAGTCATTAAGTCCACATTTCTATCAAAGTTTTGCCCAACAGCCCAGCCCCCCATCACCCAAACACACCCCTGCTTTTATAATTATTACAAGGGGCTCAGCTTTCAGGAGACATGGAGGGAGCATGTGTGCATGGCTTTAATTCCTATTGTATTCGTTCAATCTCGGCCTAAGCGAGTGTGTCTGTGTCTGAGCTCAGGAGAGAGGGAGTGAGGGAGAGAAAGACAGAAACAAGGACCCATCTGTCAGAGAGGCGGACGAATCCCCCTTCCCACTCCAAACAGGTCTCCTGGGACTGCAAAAAAGGATAACTCACTTGTGGCAATAGTTGTGGGCGTGTGGGGTTTTTTGGCACAGAGGAGGACTCTCAACCAGGGGAACTACAGCAGCATCACAACAAGCCAGATAGAGTAAACAACTGCTAAGTCATCGCTGGTGTGCTTAAGGAGATGCGTCCTACTAACCGTCGCTGATGGGTTGACAGGGGGCGGTTGCACTTCATTAGTCTGTTTTGATTCATTACGTTTTTGCTGAAGATTTGATGGGGTTTATGTGTGTAATTCAGCAAAATAAACTTCCAGGTTGTGCGACAAAAACAATAAATAAAATTTAGCAAAAAACTTACAGGAAATCCTTGCACTGTGACTAAAATGGTTGCTAATGTGACAAAAATAAATGAATACAATAATAGTTTTGGCTGATACAACTTCATTAGAAGAGTCATGTCTCATTCTCAACTTTTTTTTTTTTCGCTCTAAATTTCTTTCACAAAGTTTTCAAATGACTCCACTTTATTAAAGATTACGACTGCTGTGAAATGTACTGACAGCCGTTAGTGTTATATAATATTTTGCAAGTGTTACATCAGTGCATTTACTGTCTAAAATAAATGGTAATATATAAAAAGACACTCCAAAATCAAAAATTGTAAACATTATTTGATTTTTTAAAATAAAATATTTCAGATGATTGTTTAGCAAATATATAATTAATACTAAATTGACGTTAAGGGACTTAAAGAGAAACATAAAGAAAAAAAATATCTAAAAGCGTACATTAAATTGGTATGACAGCATTAAATTGGAACTAACTATATAACTAGGCTATATTTCATTGTCTAGACTAAGTTTGGGTACTTGAATATCTTTTATAGACATACCATACAGTACATGCTTTATAATAAGCAATATTTATTTAAAAACACAGCAAAGCTTTAAATACAGTATTACAAATAATATTCTTATAATATAACTGTTTTCTATTTTTATTACCTTTTAGAATTGATTTTATTATGTGATAGCAAAGCTGAATGTTCACTATTACTATAGTCACAT
The DNA here is from genome assembly GCF_903798145.1 of Danio aesculapii. NCBI lineage: Eukaryota > Metazoa > Chordata > Actinopteri > Cypriniformes > Danionidae > Danio > Danio aesculapii. Next base: position 19,960,077 of record NC_079457.1, read on the forward strand.
GACCCTTTACAAATTATTCTAATATGCAAATTTGTTAAAATATCAATTTTGAAAAATATTGGTCTTTACCGTCACTTTCAAAACATTTAATGAGAGCCTACTGAATATGCAGTTGAAGTGAATTATTAGCCCCCCTTTGAGTTTTTTTTTTCTTTTTTAAATATTTCCCAAATGATGTTTAACAGAGCAAAGACATTTTCACAGTATGTCTGATAATATTTTTTCTTCTGGAGAAAGTCTTATTTGTTTTTATTTCGGCTTGAATAAAAGCGGTTTTTATTTTTTTAAAAACAATTTTAAGGTCAAAATTATTAGCCCTTTTAAGCTATATATTTTTGGATGATTTACAGAACAAACCATCGTTATACAATAACTTGCCTAATTACCCTAACCTGTTTAGTTAACCTAAGTTAAGCCTTTAAATTAACTAAGTCAAGCCTCTAAATGTATAGAAATCTCTTAAAAAATATCTAGTACAATATTATTTACTGTCATTATGCAAAGATAAAATAAATCAGTTATTAGAAATGAGTTATTAAAACTGTAATGTTTAGAAATGTGTTGAGAAAAAAAAAATTCTCAGTTAAACAGAAATTTGGGGAAAAATAAATGGGGCTAATAATTCAGACTATATATATATATATATATATATATATATATATATATATATATATATATATATATATATATATATATATATATATATTTTTTTTTTTTTTTTTTTTTTTAAACTTACTGATGGTAAGCTGCAATTGTTGTTTAAAGCCAAACGATATATCTTATCTAAATAATGTGTAAACTACAAATAAGTATTAGCTTATAAAATGGTTTATGTTATATTTCATATTTGCCAGAATACTAAACAACTTATCAGTACTCTTCAAATAGTTGCAGATCACAAGTCTTCGGGACCTCAGAGGGGGTTGCAGAAGTCGAACTGCCCCTTTCAGACAATGAAACGGGTCATGGGAGTTCTGTGTGCTGTTCCTCTGGATATAATTTGAACTCTACACCATCTCAACAGGAGGTTGTCTATTGAGTAAACTGCTGGTCTCGTGGCTTGGCATTCACAGATTTTGCATTTAAGGAACCTCTTATTAAAACTTGAGGATTGAGGTCAGATGGTGAAAAAGAGTAAACGGTCTCTTGTGACCACAGTGTTCACTTCTGGTTGAGGTGGACTAGAAAATGCAGCAGGCCGCGGTCCCCAAGTTGACTGTCCCTCGGCAGGGCACAAGGGATGAGAGTTTGGGCTCGGCGCAGGAATTCCCAATGCAGGTTGCAGGTGTGACACAGCATTGTGAAACACTCCTGGGAGGAAAAGTTGTGGAGGAGCAGGGTTACCTTGGGATCTTTGGGGAAGCATGACACAGTTACTACCGTTGACACACATGTGATTCCTGGTTCATATGGGACAACACCACTTCGGATATGCATATATGCCTGAACACACTTATGTATGTAAATGTATGTCTAAGTTACCCTTTCGACGACCCCTAAACCAAACGGCCAGTTTCTCAGAATCAGATTCTGCCAAAACAAAAATACACAAACTTTAAAACTTAATTCTATTTTTTCTTTCTTTCAAAGTAATCGTGATTAATTGGACATTGATTATTGGCTGTTACCATAGTGAGGAGGGCTTTCTGTCTTCATCAGGGCATAGATTTTCGATCTTTACATCATTCTGTGTCACTTCAGTGGAAGCCTTCCTCTCTTTGTGGGGAGGGAAAGAAGCGTCACCCGAGTGAACTAGCGGTATGGATATTGTCCTATTGTGTTGATTGTGTTGTCGCACGAGAGATTATGGTAGGCAGGCGACTGGCGCGTGAGCGCTGGTGTAACAGACGCATCACTTAAGCCCATCTGTTCATTTATCAATCACCAGTGTCCGGCTTCACTTAAAAGTTTATCTATCCCTATACCAATTATCTCCAAAAAAATGTGTTAATGGCAGCTACATTCTTAACTGTTTGACTGATGCTCTACCAAACGGTTGACCATGTTTTTACTGTTTTAAATAAAGATTGTTAAAGTAATTTAAGTTTTAAATAATGGTTTACACATGCAGCATTGTTGGTTCACAAAAAAAACAATCAAACATCCTGTTGCACTACCACAGTTGAGTTTAGTTTTATTGTAAAAAAAACAACAACAACAAAAAAAAACAAGAAAACATGTTAAATGAGAAACTGAAATATTTTATGGCATACTTCAAAAAAGAAAGGTGATTAAGTATTCAATTTTTTTATTTTGATTATGTTTTTAAATAAATTCGTCTTTTTTCTGATTTTTTCATAGTATAAGTATTAATACTATATAAGTATAAATACTTTTACCATAAACCGACTTATAAACAATTTGGTAGAGGTGAATATTTTATAAATTATGGGATGAGTTTAAAAAAATGCATTGAGCGTGTTAACTAATGACATTAAGAGTTAAGAAATGCAATGCATTTTTTTTTCTTGGTGGGGCAGTTAAAGGGCTAAAAATAATAATTACAAAAGTGTTGTTTTTTCCTTCTTCAGAAAATAAAAGAACTATTTTCGGTTCCCCAAAAAACTTTGCACTCAATGTTTCTATAAAATAAATATTTATTTACTAGCGTGACAAACATTTATAACTTTTCTGAAATCCAAAGGAATCATTAATGTCAATAAAGAACTTTTTAAAAGAGTGTATTAATGGATAACATTGACAACATCAAAGTAAATAAAACACTTTTATTCTGGATAACTTTTTCACTTCTAATATTATTTAGGTGATCTGTCAGCATAATTTCTATAATAAAAGTTCATTTTAAGTGTTACAAAACTTTAATTTTTTTTTGTAGAGAGAGAGCATGGGTGCACTGTCTAGGCCACAGATGTGCGTACTTGGCTCATACAATGGGATCAGTGTGAGGACACGTGTGACCTGAAGCCCCACAGTCAATAGCACACTACTACAATAGAGCCCCTACTGTGGTGCAAACACATAATATAAAGTCCCATTCCACCAAATATAGTCAAACTTCATCAGTAAAGCAGTGTAAAATGCCATCAATTGTACAATCCAAACAAAATAGAAATATTAAAAAAAACAACCACTTGTAAAATGTGTGCATAAATTGCATTTATCGTCAATTTTTAAAGGTAATGTTCACTTAAAATTAATATTTACTCCCTATTTACACACCATCAAGTAGTTTCAAGTAGTTTTTTCCCAGTGAAACACAAACAATATACAGTGCTCAGCATATAAGTACACCCCTCACAAATCTATCTTTTCAATTCATATTTTTAATAGGAATCCAATATTATATTTGTGCATATATATTAGTTTAGTCAGTACTGAAGCCAAATCTGGACCTTATCTAACAAAATAATTTACAGTAATGAAAAAACTAGTACACACAAAATAATATTTTATAGAAAAACATTAAATACAAATTTCCAAGAGAGGAAAAATCAAGAAGCAAAAAAAAAAAAAAAAAAAAAAAAAAGGAAAAATGTAGTTAAAATTTTGTAGTTTTTTTTTTTGCAATATTTTGCCTTAATTTAATTGTATTTTCTTTCAATTTCTAAATATGTTTGGTGACTAAAATATAATTTTAATAAACATATGTGTTTAATAAATCTGTTTTGTTTAAATGCACCACCTATATTCACTGAGAAATGGATAAAAATATTAATTTTCAAAATGAGGTGTACTCAGTTATGCTGAGCACTGTATACTTTGAAGAATATTAAAAACCGGTAACCATTGACACCCATAAGAAGAACAAACAGCATTAAAGTCAATGGTTACCGGTTTCAAAATAGCCTATTATGTGAAGAGTGAGTAAATGATGTCAACATTTTCAGTTCTGGGTGAACTGGATTATATAATTATAAAGATTTCCCTAAAAAACATGATGCTATAATAAAACCATGGTTAATTTCGGTTAACCTCTTCGTGAAAGGTTACTGTTTTTTGGTGATTCCTTCTAATGACTTTAGGTAACTTTACAACCACGTCAATTAACTCTCATTTGTGTTAAGCCTATAAGATTATTGAAGTCTTTAAGGTTAAGTGTTGACACATAGACAAATTACATTCTGAGTGGAACCATCAAAATCAAGTGTTTTTTTTGCATATACTCACACGGAATGTTGTCAATTCGACAATATTATTCGACGTATTAAAATACTGCACACAACAGCATCTTTGGTTGAACAAACAACTATGGCGCCCCTCTAGACAAACTTCTTGAAAAACATTTTGCGATATTTTCACATGTTCTTTTCATAATTATACTTCTGTGAATTAAAACATACCCAGCATATGGTGAGTATCTGTTGCATCTGAAGAAGTCTAATAAATCTTTTCAGAAAAAGAGTAGTTTCATGGGGCAAATCACCCTCAGGCAGCGCATGCATGGTTGAGTGAGTTATCTTAGCGAAACAAAACCGTTTTGGCTTGATTAATCCAGCAGTTATTGAGCGTTATGTTTTGCTGGGCCGAGGGGCGCTAATGAGCGGACGGAGCGAATGAATGAAACGGGTGAACAACACACACACCTGCTCACACTGCACCAAGCTGTCACAATCGTTTACTGGGACGAGCGCGCGTCTTTGTACACTAGACTACTGTAATTAGAGTTAAGACCAACGTTTGACCTCGCTATAAACCAAATAGGGCTCTGGGGTATTAATCCAGCACTGAGCGCGCTTTATTGGGGCAGAAAATTACGTTAGGTCACGAAAAAAAGCGGAGAGTGATATTTGTACGGGTTCCCGATGATAGGCTATTTTCTATTTGGAATAGTAGTGCACTACAAATCAACTGGTGTGTTACATAATCCAGTGAACGAAAGTACTCTGTTGAACTTGAAGTTGTTTGTTATTTATTTATTTACCAATCAGCAGCCTAATTACGATCCAGTCGTTAAAAATTTCCTTGTATTTTATTTAAAATAATTTATGTTGATAACACATAACACACCATCTAAATATCGTACGTAATTTCATTTACGTAGACATTTACTAACTTTAAAAAAACAAGTAACCTTTAGATCGTTATGAATATAAAATATGATTAATTATATAATATAGACCTAATAATATACAACTTAATAATAATTATAATTTCTTATATACATTTTTTTAACTCTATGCACATACTGCCACCCTCAACGTTCAGTACTGTCCTGTGTTTATTAGCCTGAATTGTCACCCACAGTTTTTATGCATATCATATATTCTGCAATACGCTTTTACATTTGGAAAATCTCTTTCCGGATTAATTTAGGTATTTTTGTTATTATTTGTTGTCATTTTCACTTTTGATCTTGTTTAACTCTCATAAAAAAATCGAATAAATAAATTAAATTATAACATTTCTTTTTTGCAGAAATTGGAAACCTGTATTTTTTTCTTTCTTTAGACGAGACTTATAAACCCAGAAAAATATCATACTACTTCATCAAACATACTATTATTATTATTATTATTATTAATTATTATGTAATATTAAACATTACATGTTCAGCAAAAGACGCCTTGTAAATTAATTTTGAATACACTTAAATATTAAGTGGGGGATACCGCTTAAGAAATATGTTTGGTTGTTAAAGGCTCTGGATGTTAAAGGTTCTTTACAGAACTACTAATGTCAATAAAGAACCTTTAAAAGTGTAATGTAATAGATCAAAGTATCGTCTAGGCTATGAACGCGAAGTCATGGTCAAATACTGTCAGAAACATTTTCAATCGTCTTCCTTTTTCTGACTAATGAATTGCTGAGTTTCTCACGACGCAAAATCTATATGTATATTGTACAAAGGAAGTTGCATTGTTTCCTACACACATGCAAACTCCCTCAGACACAAAGCCCGGGGGATAAATGCACACACTTAAGTCGTGAAACTTTTGGCCACGAGCGCGCCACGCGCGTTCGGATCAGCTGTAGAGGCGGGGGGCTTGTGGGCGGAGCCTGTGAGCATCGCTAGAAAGTCAAAGCCGGGAGTCAGTGCGCTTCAGTGAGGCACGAGACGCGCTCTGATGCACCAATGGAGAACTAACGGACATGCATTATTAGCGCAGACGGACTGTTGACAAACCAAACCATCGGTGGAAAGTGTGGAATTTTGGCTTTTTTCATTTTTACAACATTTCTTTGACACACTTTGACAGTGTGTTCAGGCTCTCTGAACACCCTTTTTTCAAGTTTTATCAAAGTGAACACAGGTGCTACATTAACAGGTATGTTTGTTTTTAAGATTTTTTGTTATCATTTGTTGAATACGTTTATTAGTTTTCAGTTTTTACGGAAATTTACGTTGTGAAAAACAATTACGATTGTTTTTGAAACCTGATGATTAATTGTAGAATATTTCAAGATTATTTAATACTGAAATCTGAGAAAATATGTAATATTACAAATTACTTTAAGATTTAAATAAAGCAAAGACTTTCAGAAACAAGAAATAATATTCCAAAGTCAAAACAGATAAGCATTTGTTCTAAAAGGAGTAGCTTATCCACACTATGAGATGCTTTTATAACGAATTCTAAAATGTTTGTTTTCATTATTTTTTTAGGTCACGATCATAACTCAAATCCGTCTATACAATCTCCATCATAATACATTTATAATATTTCAATTTATCTTTTACATTTAATTCAAGTCATTTTAATTAAGTCAAAATGTTGCCTATTCATTTTTACAAACTTTTGTGTTTTGTTTATCCAATAATGACTCACATTAATGCACAAATAGCCTGCCACAAATGTTTATAAAAGACACAATAGAATTGAACTTTAATTAGACTCTGATCTCGCTAAAAGTGTGCGCTCTGGAGTTTAAAGAGGAAAACAAATGAAATGTTCCGAGGCTGACAAATCTGTAACAGAAAAAATTCATTTAGAGACAATGCTCAACGTTTTCAATCAAATCAAATTCAAAACTGTTCTAGTAGTATTAGTGTGGCTTGGTCCTGTGTTTGTTGATTCCGGTTTACAGACTCCCCTCAAATTAAATCCGAGCGCTTTATCTGTGGACTAAATCCATTCGTGTCCCAGATTGGACAGAGTCTCCAAAATGACTACTGAAATCAAAGGGTTTAAACATAAATTCTTTGCCATTAGATGGAGCATTAAAACTGAGAGAAGAAATGGAATTGTAGAGCTGTAAGCTATATAATAATCATCACAATAATGGTGCTCGCTATGATGAGGGTCTTAACTCTTGAGTTAAAAGCACATTTCAAAAACCCTAGTCTGAGCATCTAAACATGTATGTGTAAATAAGGATTTTTTTTTTCACATATTCACAAATCTGTACCTTTTGCACTCAGATCACAATGATGACCAAACCCTACGGAAAACCAGGAGATGTGACTGAGCTAGTCAGCTCCCTTGGATGGATGGACGAAGACCTAAGTTCACAAGATGGTGACCGTACCCCTGAAATAGGCCACTATTCACTACACAGGAGCAACCGTGGACCCTTAGAAATCGGTAGTGAGGATATGGATGAAGAAGAGGAGGAGGAGGAGGAAGATGAAGAAATGGGTCTTGATGGAGAGAAAGCACCCAAGAGAAGAGGCCCTAAAAAGAAGAAAATGACCAAAGCAAGACAAGAACGTTTCCGTGCCCGCCGAATCAAAGCCAATGCCAGGGAACGCTCACGCATGCATGGCTTAAATGACGCATTGGACAACTTGCGGCGCGTCATGCCTTGCTACTCAAAGACCCAGAAGCTCTCCAAAATTGAGACCCTGCGGCTGGCCCGCAACTACATCTGGGCACTTTCAGAAGTTCTGGAGAGCGGTCAGTCACCCGAGAGCCACGGTTTTGTGGAGATGCTATGCAAAGGGCTTTCACAACCTACCAGCAACCTTGTGGCCGGCTGCCTCCAACTTGGGCCCACGACCATGCTCAAGCTGGACGAAAAGTGTGGGGTCCCAGGAGCAGGTGTTCCACAGGGTCACCCCATCAGCTATCCCTCACCAGGACTGCCCAGTCCACCCTACGGCACAATGGAGGCCTCACACTTGCTTCATCTAAAGGGCTACAAGGGGCCTAACTATGAGAACTCCTCACCCAATGAATGTAGTAGTGGCACTCCACCATACGACGGGCCTCTAACTCCACCACTCAGCATCAGCGGCAACTTCGCTCTCAAGCAGGAGCCATCACCTCGTGAAGGAGAGAGGAACTTTACACCTCATCCGGCCCACTACATCTCCTCACACCCATTCCCGCCGTCCTCCTTAGCCGGTCTTCCAGCTCCTCAGGGTCACCCACTGTTCCCTGGCTCTCGATACGAGCTTCCTTTAGACATGGCTTTCGAGCCGTTTGCCCCGTCGCACATTGTGACATCACAGATGAACAGCATTTACAGCGAATAAACAAATATGAGCACCAGAGACGCTCCTGCTCCTCAGTGTGCCTCCAGGGGCATTTAAGGAGACACTTTGCATGTATCCTGTCTGATCCCTTAACACTCACTGAGCGAGAGTATCTGAAACTCAACCTACCTGTGGCAATTGAACTACTAAGAAAGAGAAGCATATTTTTGTTAATTTATTCTTGTTTTTTTAATTATTTTTGTTGTCACGACTGAGTTTGTTACCATTTTAAATGTTATTTTTAATTGTTCTGGGATTTGTGTTCTGTATACGCTTGATGTCCTCCTCCTCAGATTTGTATGATTTGTGTGATGCACACCATAAAAGTGAAGCAAACTGAAGACTCTCAGAGATGCTGATGATAAAAAAAATGAAGGAAAAGGACAACACATTTATTACACTACATTTGCCATAACAAATGGATTTATTTATGACTGTATTTATTATTTATTTTGTTAAGATGTTTTGAAACGATTTGTTAGCACTGTTTTTTAATTTGTTTTCTCGGTACGCTGCCAGTCACTGCTACCGTCTCTCATAAAGTATCTAATTTATTTATTGGAATTCTTTCAGTTTAATGTATTATTTTTGTCATTCTCCACAATATTTGTAATTTTGCATTTGTAAATATTTACCTGTTTCGCACTTAATAAAATAAATATTCTTATATAATATGACACTATTTTGTTTCTTTACTTTGTTTTTTTTATCATTTTGTGTATAAAGGAGCCATGAAATATACTAAAACACAAAAAGAATTACATTAAATTAATGCGATAGTTAATAGGGTATATGCAGAGCTAGAGTATCTTCCCATACTGATAAACTTACGGTGAACGGTTAATGTGACTTTTTTCAATTTTATACAGTTCCTTTTACAGCATCAATGTTGTAATGTAATTAAAACACAATCAGTTAAATAGAATTTGGCATTCATTTAGTTGCTGAAGCGTAAAAAAAAACGAGATGAAAAGCTGTTTACTCACACACCCGTCAGAATCGGCAGGCTATTGCAGAAGCTCCATTGAATATACTTGGGTAAAATAAATGTTCATATTTTAAAGACAGAGCGGTGAAAAATGTAATTGAATGCAGTGCTTCTTGTACAATCTGAGACCCACTTTATATCAGACATCACTCAGCCAGTGGAGATCACTGATTTTTAAAGAAAACAGACTTTAAACGTGCCGATTTTGTAATTGCATACAGTTCACCAGAAACACTTAACCAAGGTTAATGACCAATTAAAAGTCTTTCTGCATACTTCCGCATATACCTTATCATATTCCTTTGTAATTGTGATCAAATGCTATATGTTTTAACATTCTTTCAATATGTAGCATCTAGAACAAACTAGTACAGCTATAATATTTAACAATATTGTTTCTTAAATAGACTTAATTATAAAAACTTAGTTATAAAGAGTTAGTTATAGACTTAGTTATAAAAACAATAATGTTTTTACTATTCTATGATGTGTGACCAACAAAGGGTGCAATATGACAGAATCGTTGCATATATGGATATTTATACTTAAATTAAATGTAAGAAAAACTTTACACACAGAAATATATTTAAACTTGCTACTGAATTTGGAAAGCAATGCTAAAAATGTTTGAATAATAGACCGATGGTGATTAATATTGCTGTTATGATGGGTATGGGAGTCAGTGCAGCATGTGGAGCCATGGGAACACATAGCTGTGGAACAGGTGACTGTGTCATGGGATCCCCTTTCACTCTCACTTGCGTTTTCCCAGCCTTTTCTTTGCCAAAATGGTTGGGGAAAACCAACAAAACAAAACAAGCACACACACACACAAAAAAGGGGGGGTTAATGATGTAGAGAACAAAAAAAAAAATTACAGTGTGGAAAATGTCTGCCGAATGGCTTCGCATAGCTATACTGAAATGTCTTTATCCACAAACGATCATTGACTTTAGCTCTGAGCTCATACTGAACAAAGCAATGCCTCTCCAAATGGACAAACAGAGGGACAAGCCAGAGAAGTGGTGTGTGTAAAAGTGTGTTTATTGTTGGAATCGGCACTATGGGCTTTTTCCTGAAGTGGACCCCGCCTCATCCACCGCTCCAAAGGTTTGTTTTTTCCAGCCCTGAGCGAGGCGAGAGAAGTGAAGGAGAAAAAAAGGAGCGATTGTTTTAGCGGGCGCCACTGGTCTATTGTAAGTGCAGTGTGTTCTTTCTCTTGACCTCTGACCTGCATTGTTGTGAGGCTGTTCGTTCGGAGAGTCGAGACAGCTGGGAGAACTGCGGGGGGCTGATGGACAGCTGGGGCCGAACTATACTGAGAGACAGAGAGAGAGAGAAAGAGAAAGTGGGAGAGCGAGTAAACCAAAACAGAGGAGGTGAACGAGGCCCTATTCTTGAGTGACCCCTTTCCCTGTGCTCTTGTGGGTCAGCTGGGCATTGGAATGAGGCTTGCTCCACACGTTGACATGGTTGAAGTGGGTGGTGAAGATGAGGAAAGGTCAGGATGGAGGGAGTCAAGTGCACTGGAGGCTCTCAAGAGCATTCTGGCTCTAATAATGGCAAAGTGAAATCAAATTGGGGGAAATGAGCCCCAGAGTATACACTTTGGTTTTTATGTGTAAATAAGGGTTCATATACAGTGTGCTTGACACCAATTGTGTCATTAGAAAACAATATGGCAGATTTTTGTTTGTTTGTTGTGAATTCACGCCCTATTTATGCTGTTCTTGCAATACTTGGTTTGTCCACAAGGTGAAACGTGTATTGGGCTTTTGTTTAACAGTCGATAAAGTATCGCAAGAGTCTAAAACAAACAGCTCAAACAGCAGATACCTGAGGGAATGAGTGCATGTGTGAGAACAACAACTCTTTTTGAAGACTCATTCATTCATTTTCTTTTCGGCTTAGTCCCTTTATTAACCTGGGGTTGCCACAGCGGAATGAACCACCAACTTGTCCAGCACATGTTTTATGCAACAGATGCCCTTCCAGCTGCAACCCATCATACGCACTCATTCACACACATACATACACTACGGACAATTTAGCTTACCCAATTTAGCTTACCCAATTCACCTGTACCGCATGTCTTTGGACTTGTGGGGGAAACCAGAGCACCTAGAGGAAACCCACGCAAATATGGGGATAACATGCAAACTCCACACAGAAATGCTAACTGACCTAGCCGAGGCTTGAACCAGCAAACTTCTTGCTGTGAGAAAATCGTGCTACCCACTGCGCCACCGTGACACCCCCTTTTTGAAGACTACTATTTTTTTAAATTGTATTGCTCATAACTTCTGGAGAGAAATCTTGACGAACAAAATTGTTTTCAAGAAAAGCTTTACTGTAAACACAATGTTGGACAAAGTTTATAAATTATGTTATTAAATGATGTAATTACCCTAATAAAACCGTTTTTCCCAAGTCAATATAACTAATTAATGCCAACTATGTCTTTTTTAATCTATTATAGATATGTAAAAGCTTAATTAAGTGTCCATTGAGCTTAATATTATGCAGATTTATTCTATAACTAGGGCCCGACAGAATCTGCAGACATTTTTTGCTATTTCTGTTGAGAATTTCATAAAAAAATCTGCGGATTTATGCAGAATCATTTAAGGAGTGTCATAACTAAAAACTTAACATATGACATAAAACAATACCTTTTAAACTTTTATTTAATGTTTACAATGAAAATCTAATTGGATCCACTTTCTTTGTAAACAAAGCAAGTCTCTCATATAATACATCTACTTAAAGACAGAACATATTACTTTACAAACTGTATTGTAAATGAATTATATGAACATTTTAATATTAATAGCATTTTATCACAAATAATATTAGTGAAGGGGCAGCATGGTGGTGCAGTTGGTAGCACAATCGCCTCACAACAAGGAGGTCGCTTCAAGCCCGGCTGGGTCAGTTGGCATTTCTGTATGGAGTTTGCATGTTCTCCCTGTGTTCACGTGGGTTCTCTCTGGGTTCTCCAGTTTCCCCCACAGTCCAAAGACATGCAGTGCAAGTGAATTGCGTAAGCTAAATTGGCCGTAGTGTATGTGAGTGCGTGCAAGAGTGTGTGAGTGTTTCCCAGTGTTAGGTCCTGGCTGGAAGGGCATCTGTTGCGTAAACAAGTTGGTGGTTCATTCCGCTGTGGCAACCCCAGATTAATAAAGCGACTAAGCCGAAAAGAAAATGAATGCATGATTATTTGTCATTTCAAAACGTAGTTTAATATAAATGTTTTTATTAATTAATAGTTCAACTAAGAAATATTAGTTTTGACCAATGTAAATATTTAAGGTATACTCACAGGCCAGTGCATGCATATTAAACAGAAACTCAATATGCTTTGTACTGTCATGGATTTCATGGAAAAAATATTGTTCAATGCGGATGATTTATCTTCATTGGCTCAAGTGATCAAATTTAGATGTGAAGCCATTACAGCCCCCCCCCCCCCCCCCCCCCCCATTACCTTAAGAATTAAGCTATATCTTCTTGTTTAGAACAAATTAGAAAATTTAAATGAATTGATTTTCTTCAACAAGGCAAATATGCTTTGAATCATGCAGGTTATAAAAAAATTGTTCTCATGGAGATAGAAAATATTGTTTAAGGGAAATGATTTATTTTTCATTGGGTCAAGTGATAAAATTTAGATGTGAACCATTACCCTAAATTCTTTGTAATTGGATGAAAGCTTTTTTTCCAGTGTAATTCCTTCATGTTGTCCCAACACAATTCCATTAAGTTAACTTAAAAGTTTTTACAAATTTATGTTGTTTGAACATAAAACAATTATGTTTTAATTGCTTGCCAACGACCACCCCCCTCCCAAAAAAAAAAAAAAAAAAAAAAAAACTTAAGAATGGTGTTGGTTCAACTCATCTTAAATAAGTAGATTGAAGAAGCAGCAAAAGTATTTTTTAGAGCTTTATATCTGCCTTTCTAGTTTCTAGCATCATGTTTAATTCAGTGTGTTCAATCCAGCTTCTATGCAGTAATTGTGAAATTTACTTAAAAATTATTTGATATTAATTCAATATATTGAATGATTTCAATATACTGCTCTTGGAGTTACTAGTGTTAACAAATGAGGTGTTACTGTAAAGTGCAGTTGTCATTATTTGACCCATGGCTATTTTAATTTATGTGTGAACCATCACTTTAGGTGTGGTGGAAGTCTCCAAATTCATTTAAATCATCTGCAATCTCAGCAAGTTACTGATAAAACTGTGCAATTAATTTCAACTGAAGTTATACACAAACTGGCAATGTTCATTGCCAATGCATCAGCCGTCTGCATAGAACTCAGCAGGGCTGAAATAAGGGAACAATTTCAGAGATGTCAGCTGCTGTCGACATTTCCTTTGAAAAACAGATGAGAAGAGGAGAAATGTGCTAGGAAAACTGAAAAGGCATATGAAGACTGTTGGATTTTCCCATAAGGCAGATGGTTAGCACTGTGACCTCTGAAAATACCCATACAAAGTTAATGAAAAAATAAGAATACTTACATTTTTTGTAAATTGTTTTTAAGATCCAAAATGAAAAAAATCTATTTTAATTTAATTCATCTTTATTTCTATAGCATTTATTTCAAAGCAGCTTAACATAAAAGTTCTAGTAAATTGAAACTGTGTCAGTCTAGTTTTCAGAGTTGAAGTTCAGTTTAGTTCAGTCCAGTGTGGTTAAATTTTCAGCGCTCAAAGTCCAAACACTGAAGAGCAAATCCATTGATGCACTGCTTCACAAGTAATACATTTTTTAAATGTTAAAATAATTCTTATTTTAACATGTATAAATAAATAAATAAGTAAATAAATAGTCAAGCTTTCTGTTTTTGTTTGTTTAAATAAGACCGCATGCACAGATATTTGTAATTTGATCAATCTAAAATTAGCATGAAAATATTTGGATTTATTATTCATATCAAGCTTATCCGACCAGTTTATGCTGCAGAATCTCTGTTTGGAAAACCTGTATAAAAGTGAGGGTAACAGACTTCATACTGTACATCCACTAAAATCCCCTTGACATCTAGTTAAAACAATGATGGTTAAAATTAATTTCAGGGTTCAAAGGGTCCTTCTGCAATATATGCGAGACATTCATCCATAATTTTCCTTAAAGTGTAACTTCAGTGTCTACACACTTTTTGGTGGGCCTGTGTATTCAATAGCACATCTTCCTTTACTGCACAAAGTTGTTAAATCTGCCGTATGTCGTTGTTGTTTTACAATTTGAGTTAGAAAGTAGGAGTGGATGATGGGACGTTAAAGTGCAGTCTGAAACCTCTTTCACTCCTCCCCAGCTTTTTTGTCTCTCTGGCACTAATCCACTGGCCAAACAACGCAGTCTCCCTCTAAATGAAAGGTCCTGATCCATAGGGGGGACGTGGGGATAAAGCATTGTGATTAAGATTGTATTAATGGGGCCATAGGAGGCTGGAAGGCTTTAATCAGTGTCTGTGCTGCCGTAATCCCCTGCCTTTAAGCTTCAGCTAACGCTGTGATCCTCCTCCTCATGAGTCACATCACACACTCACACAAACACACTGGATAGGCTGGAGAGCAGAGAGGTCAAGGTACAGAGCTCAGCACTATGCAACTGATAGGTGGTGTACAAGAAGACAGCTGGACCAGGAGACAAGGAGGAGCTCAATGAGGGAGGAAGAGGAGAAAGACGACAAGAAAATATGCTGAATCAGATAGATAGATAGATAGATAGATAGATAGATAGATAGATAGATAGATAGATAGATAGATAGATAGATAGATAGATAGATAGATAGATAGATAGATAGATAGATAGATAGATAGATAGATAGATAGATAGATAGATAGATAGATAGATAGATAGATAGATATATAGACACAAAGTAACACTAATGAACACAGTAATGGGGTTAGATAAACCATTTGTTTTTGTTTTTTTTTTTTTACCAGAAAAGACAGATAGACAACAATATAATGGATGGATGGATGGTGATATTATAGACCAATAGACAGACACAAATAGCTAGAAAAGTGAAAGCGATATTATTGACAGACAGACAGACAACTGA
Source organism: Danio aesculapii (assembly GCF_903798145.1). Lineage (NCBI taxonomy): Eukaryota > Metazoa > Chordata > Actinopteri > Cypriniformes > Danionidae > Danio > Danio aesculapii. Next base: position 19,975,521 of record NC_079457.1, read on the forward strand.
TAAATAGATAGAAGGATGAAAGATGAATGGACTGAGCAATGTTACAGACAGACAGACAGACAGACAGATAGATGAAATAGGTATTAGGGGAGAGCGGGGCACAAAGTAACACTTTTTGTTTTTGGCCAAATAATGAACACAGTAATGGGGTAAGACAAACCATTTTTTTTTTACCAACAACACACAAGCCTCTACTACAAAAGAGCACAAAGTATGCACAGTATTGCCTGCCAAAAGTTCCAGGAGTAAAAATGTTACCATTTACCCCACCTGCAGGGTAAGTTGTAACAGACTGAGGGTTAGTTGTAACAAGTGCTTATAAAGTCAGATTTCACACAATTATTTAAATGCAGTTTACTTTAAATAGTAGCTTTATTTCCTCATGTTTATTTATTTATCTACTGGAGAAACACATTTGGATTTATTTGCATTATTATACAATGCATTTATTTGCATTATTAGCAATAAATTAAGTTTTTTCTATGAAAAAAAATATTTCCTGTTAAAAAACTTTTTTTTTTAATTAACAAAGTTCTCAACATTACACTCAAAATTCTAAAATGATTTTGTTAGTTTAATTGGAGTCCTACAGTGTCTGGTTTATTTGTTTCACCCTGTTACAACCAACCCCGCTGTGTCATGTTTGGCTAGCAGTCGCTGTGTGGTTTTTTTACATTTTTCAAAATGGTTCCATCTTTTAGCCTAGAAGACGATAATCACAACAATAGAAGATTTCACTTACATACTTTCACAATTTTTTTTTTTAAATTAAAAAAAGTCTTGACCGTAATAAAAAATACTTTTATGCCACAAAAATGGTTTCTCCTGTGTTTCTGATCCAAATTTCATTCAACTTTTTCAATAATTGGCAGGAAGACGTCTGCTGACACTCTGGTGAAAACCTTGGAAGCATGCCATGGTTAACCCTGAGTAAATACCTTAAAACCCCTTGTTACATTTTACCCCACGTTACTTTGTGCCCCGCACTCCCTTATGTACAGACAGGGATTATGATGGATGGGTGGTGATATTATAGACAAATAGACAGACACCGATAGCTAGAGTGAAAGCCATATTTTTGTCAGACAGACAGACAGACAGACAGACAGACAGACAGACAGACAGACAGACTATTGATAAACCAACACAATCTCATGGCAATTCGTAACTTTTTTTAGTGGCTAATTCGTACGAATTCGTACGATCTAATTCGTACAATTTAGTACGATTTGCTCATCCTCCAATGACGGTTGGGTTTAGGGGCGGGGTTAGGTGCCACGCCTCCTTTTTAAAATCGTACCGGTTCATACGACTAAACTCGTACGAATTAGCCACTAAACTGTCAAAACGTAAAATACTTACGTTTTCTCGTGAGATCAGGCTGGATAAACTGACAAATGGATGGAAGGATGATAGATGGATGAACTGACAGCAATGATACAAACAGACAGAGAGAGACTAATGAAAGCGATATTATTGACAGACAATGAATGGAGTGACAGTGAAATTATATACAGACAGACAGAGATAAATTATTAACAGATGAACAGACAGGTAGACATTTTATTCATAGGCTGACGGACAAACAGACGGATGGAGTGACAGTAATGTCAATGCAATACTGATAACAAACGGATGAAAGGTTGATGGGTTTTAAAGACAGACATTAAATACAAATTTAAAAAAGGAAAAGTCAAAAGAAGCAAAAAATAAAAAAATAAAAAAATAAAATAAAATAAAAAGTTGAAATTTTGTAGGTTTTTTTGGCATAATTTTGTTTGACTTTAATTGTATTTTCTTTAATTTCTAAATATGTTTGGTGACTTAAATATTATTTAAATAGATATATCTGTTTAATAAATCAGTTTTGTTTAAATGCACCAAAAACATTGCCTATATTCACTGAGAAATGGATAAAAAATATTCAGTTACGAAATGGGTTGTACTCAGTTATGCTGAGCACTGTGTATAATATTTCTTTCACAGTTGTGTATCTTTGTATGACATTATTTTGGTACTGTAGGCACTATTGAGCCCATGATTCCTCTTTAACAAAATATAGATAGATATATTTGATAGATATAGATAGCGATATTATTGACAGACAGACAGAGATAGATAGATTATTGATAAACTGACAAATGGATAGAAGGATGATAGATTGATGGACTGACAGCAATGCTACAAACAGACAGACAGAGATAGATTATGAAAGTGATATTATTGAAAGATGTATAGACTATTAACAGACAAACAGTCAGGTAGATATATTATTGACGTACATTCAAATGTATGGAAGGATGATACTTGGATGGACTGACAGCAATGTTACAGACAGACAGACTGACAGACAGACAGAGATAGACAACAAAAGCGATATTATTGAGAGACAGACGGATGGATGGAGTGACAGCAATATTATACAGACACAAAAATAAATTATTAACAGATAGACAGACATTATAGATAGACTTACGGACAGACGGAGTGACAGTAATGTTACAAACAGACAGACATTTAATAAAAGCCATATTAACGACAGACAGACAGACAGACGGACGGACAGATGGATATATGGAAAGATGGACAGACAGACGGACACAGACAGACTATTAACAGAAAAAAATACAGACAGAGAGATAGGCAGACTATTAACAGACAAACAGACTGTCTATCTGTCTGTCTGTTTGTCTGTTAATAGTCTGACTATTAACAGACAGCCAGATAGTATTGATTGATATGATGACAAATGGATGGAAGGATGATAGATGGATGGATGGACTGACAGCAATGATACAGACAAACATACATTGATGGATGGATGGATGGATGGATGGATGGATAGATATTAAAGACAGTGAAAGTCAAATTATTAACAGATAGACAGAGATAGTGTTGATAGACAGATGGATGGAGTGACAGCGATATTACAGACAGTGCGCGCTGATAGATGTGTCCAGCACTGCACCTGTCCTGTGAGCTGAGATCAGACTAGACTGACAGCAAGGGCAAAACTCAAAGCTGCTCCAGAGCAGAGGAAGGTAAAGAGAGGTTAGAGTTCACAGAAGGGTGGAACAAGCCATTAAAGTGACATTTTGAGCTGAGACTCGTCTCCTCAGCGCTTTGTGAGAGTGCCGGGTTGTCAGAGTTAAAGAGCTTCTAATAGGACGGGGATGCTGTCGTGTTTACCCTGCCTCCCCCCCTCTACACGCCCCGTGCTTTGTGGAGGTGGCCCAGCTTTGAGCCCCCACAATGGCTAGAGAGGAGGGACAGATGGGGGTCCCTATGGAAGGAGGCACAAAAAGAAAGCAAGGTAGGAGGGCCCGACAGTGTGAGAGAGAGCCTGGAGTTAGCTCACACTGATTGCCATGCAAAGTAATGGAGAGTAAAAGAGAAACGGATGGGAAAAGTAAGAAAGAGATGGAAAAGGGGAGGGAAAAGGTCACAAAGAGATTTGAGAGATGTGTAATCATCTATATAAGCTGGAATACAGTATAAGCCTGAATGTACTGGCGGAAGTCTAAAGTGGGGGAAACTTAGCCGAGGATGATGGAGGTTGACAGACAACTCTAAGTGCTAGAAGTAATGTAATATCATTCCTCTATTAAATTATCTATCTATCTATCTATCTGTCTATCTGTCTATCTATCTATCTATCTATCTATCTATCTATCTATCTATCTATCTATCTATCTATCTATCTATCTATCTATCTATCTAGTTAAAGAGGAATTATGGGCTCAATAGTGCCTATAGTACCAAAATATTGTCATACAAAGATACACAACTGTGAAAGAAATATTATATACAGTGCTCAGCATAACTGAGTACAGCCCATTTTGTAAATGAATATTTTTATCCATTTCTCAGTGAATTTAGGCAATGTTTTTGGTGCATTTAAACAAAACAGATTTATTAAACAGATACATTTATTAAAATAATATTTAAGACACCAAACATATTTAGAAATTGAAAGAAAATACAATTAAAGTCAAGAAAAATTATGCCAAAAAAATTACAACCTACAAACCTTTAAATTTTGACTTTTGATTTTTCCCTTTTTAATTTGTATTTAATATCTATCTATCTATCTATCTATCTATCTATCTATCTATCTATCTATCTATCTATCTATCTATCTATCTATCTATCTATCTATCTATCTATCTATCTATCTATCTATCTATCTATCTATCTATCTATCTATCTATCTATCTATCTATCTATCTATCTATAAAGAGAAATCATGGGCTCAATAGTGCCTTTAGTACCAAAATAATGTCATACAAAGATACACAACTATGAAAAAAATAAATTATATATATATATATATATATATATATATATATATATATATATATATATATATATATATATATATATATATATATATATATATATATATATATACACACACACACACACGAATATATGCAAACTAACAACTATTTGAATAATATATTATTAACTTGAAAAAATATATAAAATATAAATATATATATATTTTTTTTTAATATATATATATATATATATATATATATATATATATATACATATATATATATATACATATATATATATATATATATATATATATATATATATATATATATATATATATATATATATATACACACACACACACACACACACACACGAATATATGCAAACTAACAACTATTTGAATAATATATTATTAACTTAATACATGTTATTTTGTATTTTAATCTTTGATTGTAAAATATATTTTATATTTTTAGTTAGATTTTATTAACATTCTAATTCTAATATTTTTCTCATCGCACACTTACTATTAATATTATCACACTTAATATTGTAAGATTAATGTATGAATTAATATACAGCCTAAATTGTCTGTTGTTGACCGTCTTCTGTTTTTTATATTTTGATTTTTATCATGTAATTTGTGTATCTCTGCATAATAACAATAAAAATAATAATATATTAAAAAGTAAAAAATAAAATAAAAAGATTCATATGTATTATTCACATTAAATATAAAATTAATACTTAATTTCTTTGATTTTAAAAATGCATTTACTATAATAATGCAGAAATATACAGTTGAAGTTAGAATTAGTAGCCCCCCTGTTTATTTTTTCCCCAATTTCTGTTTAACGGAAAATATTTTTTCCAACACATTTATAAACATAATATTTGACTAGATATTTTTAAAGACGCTTCTATACAGCTTAAAGGGACATTTAAAGGCTCAACTAGGTTAATTAGGTTAACTAGGCAGGTTAGGGTAATTAGGCAAGTTATTGTATAATGATGGTTTGTTCTGTAGACTATTGAAAAAATATAGCTTAAAGGGGCTAATAATTTTGACCTTAAAATGTTTTTAAAAATATTTAAAACAGATTTTATTCTAGCCTAAATAAAACAAAAGACTTTCTCCAGAATAGAAAAATATCAGGCATACCGTGAATATGTTCTTGCTCTGCTAAACAATTTAGGAAATATTTAAAAAAGAAAATGGGTTAATAATTCTAATTTCATCTGTACATAATATTTTATATAATTAGATTAATTTATTTGATACAGTAAAATTAATAATTTCAGGTTTGCCTACTTGATGCATATTGCCATCAGTAATTTAAATATAAGATTTTTTAAAAGGATCTATATGTTCTTAAAATTGGTAATCCAGGTCTTTTTTTGGCCCCTGCATGAGCTAAATCGACGCTCTTCAAGGTGAGTCCCTTAGCATTAATTTAGCTCAGTATGTGATAAAAGCTGAATGGGGTGGGAGTTGAATAATGTGTGAAAGGAGGGGATGCTGCTGAGCGGAGGTGAGGCAGGGGTGTGTGCGGAGCCTCTTCTGGTGTAAGATGAGGAGAGCCGAGGGGGAGGACCCGCGCACAGCAACAGATGGGCCCCAATGGCGCTCTCAGGTTGTAAACTTTCTGTTGGGAACATCTGTCAGTTTGTCCATATGCCACATTTTGAGAGGAGAAGCCCCAGTCACAGTGGAGTGTGGACACCTGTCAGTCCCTGTGAAGAGACTGGAAGTGATGGACTGTGAACCAGTCTCTCATATTCTTATGATGCTCATTTACGGTGGGAATCAGAATGGTTTAATTCAATTCATCTTTATTTCTATAGCGCTTCTACAATGTAGATTGTGTCAAAACAGCTTAACATAGACATTCTAGTAAACTGAAATGGTGTCAGTACAGTTTTCAGAGTTGTTCAGTTTAGATCAGTGGTTTTATTTTTAATGCTGAAAGTCCAAACACTAAAGAGCAAATCTCTCGATTCTTAGCTCCTCAAGTCCCAAACCAAGCAAGCCAGTGGGAAGGAACAAAATTTCACCAATTGACAAAAGTGAAGGAAAAAAAAAAAAAAACTCGGGAGAAACCAAGCTCAGTTGGGCACGGCCATTTCTCCTTTCCAAACGTCTTGTGCAGAGCTGCAGTCTAGGCGTCGGAGGCTGGAGACTAAACCTGAATGACTAAAACTGATAACCAGAAAACTGAAAGAAGAGATTCTGTCATCATTTACTGACTGCCGCATGGTTCCAAACCCAAACCCAAATCATTCTTTATAACAAAAATTATTTCTGACTCTTTATCATTGAAAGCATGCTCATCAAAACTCTGACACTATTTGAGAAATAATAATTTTATAAAAACTGAAAGCAAAAACAAGCTCTACACAATAGAAAAACCTCATTGGTTATCACAGAAGCTCATAAGTGATGCAGGAATGAATCTCATTGGTTCTTGCAGAAGCTCAAAATGCTGGATGCACAAGAATGCACTTGATTGGGTTTTGTGGTAGTGCAAACGTGCCACTAGACAGAACCTCATTGCTTTTCTTTTTATTTTTTTTAGCAGAAACTCAAATGTGCCTTTTTTGCAAGAATAAACCTCATAGGTTCTTGGATAAGCTTAAATGTGCATGTCTTGTTGTTTTATGGCGGGTGGCATCCAACTTTAAAGTGCATTACTACTATACCCACACCTACTATAGAGTGTGAACCAGAATGACTATGAAACTCATATTATATCTGTCAGATTCTATATATCAGCCCGGTTTCCCTCAAAAATGAAATTAAATAATTATAGTTCTGTTTGGCTGAGAATTTGATTTGCTTTTATTGTTTCCAACTATATTTTCCTGAAATTCTGACATTGATTTAATATATGATCTACAGACTTGCCTACTTGACAATAAATCACATAAATCAGTAGGATGTTTCCCAATGATGTAAAGTTTTATTTAATCTATTGTGCCCTAGTCTTAATCTAGATATTACATTATACTTCAATGTACTTCTCCTTATCCTCTCCTTCCTACTTTCTTTTGAATGTTAAAAAGATTTCTTCCAGTATTTGCATAGTTCAATTTATTTTTGCCATGTAATACTGATTTTATCTTTAACTATTGCTTTGATCTCTTTACTGAATGTCATCTCCATATTCTCCTGCTAAATGTGCATGTGACACAAGAATATGGGTTCTTGCAGAAGCTTAGACATGTGGAGTCTTTTGCAACAACGTACTTTACTGGTTCTTGCATATGTTCAAACATCGCTTAACATGAACAAACTGACTGGTCCTTGCAAAGGCACAAAAATGCCACATGACATTCAATAAATGAACCTCATTGGTTCTCGGGAGTCAAGAAAGCATGCTTGAGCTTGTAACAAAATCTGAACAATGCAATCCATGTTGCCTGATCAATGTGAATATGTGAATAAAATAATAGTGATGTAATTTGAGAATTTAATATTTTAGTAATCAACTGTTCATTATTTTGTTTTAGATTCAAATATTATGCTGCCTCAGAATTAAAAATCAGTACTGTGAGGTGCCTTCACGTACAAATGGTGCCTGCAAAGTCATTGGCTATTTCTCAATATGCGTTATTCAGCGGTCTTGCATCCTTGTGTTCTCGTGTAACGGCATCATCAGCTGCCAAAGTTCAGCTCCAATATTCAAGAGCGCAAGAACAGAGGACGCGTGAATGCAGACTTGAGCCCTGAACTCGCTCTAGAAGTCCCAGAGGACATTGCGACTGGAGGTGGGAAGTGCAGCATTTTATATAGGTTTATTATTAAAGTTTGGAAATATAACTTATTTGTCTCAGGAGCTTCCCTAAATGAAACTGTGAATCTAAACATCACCATGGACATCTTAATAAAGGTGTTAATTTGCTGAAATTTGTATTAAAATCTGTTTTATTTGTATTGTCCAACATATGTTTATAATGTTTTTTATGCATAGTATATACCATGAAAAGGGGAAAAACAAATTGCTGTATGAATGCTGAAATGTTTAAATAATTTTCCATTAAAAACGCGTGAAGGTCATGTCACCATCAGGAATAACACAGCATATCATTTCTTAGAGGACGCGTTCTCTGTTCTCGAGGTCTCCCGAGTTCATTCTTCCGAGGTGACCTGGCAAGACCGGTCTCCACAAGAAGGCAAGCTCGTTCTCTGCGTTTTTGGAATTGAGAAACAGCCATTGTCTAATAGGGTACCTATGGCATCTCTTTCAAAGAGTTTATTTTTCAATTTGTGTATAAAAATTCTAGAGAGCTACACCTTTTGGACAAACACTTTCAGTTAAAGGAAACAAATATCTGATATGTTTAAAAAATATATATACACACACATCCTAATTTTTGTTTCCAAATACATAAATTCATTTTGGATGACATGAGGCCAAATAAAATAACAACAGGATTTTCACTTTGGGGTGAAACAAAATACTAATTCAATTATTAACAAAGATCTAACACATCCAAATTGCCAACAGCTCATCTGTGATGGCACACATATAGCAGGGAGCTGCTGGACAATGCAACATTTATAAGTTGCGAAAAAGAAACTTCCACATGATGATGCAACTACACGAAATCAAAACCACAATTCCACACCATCATTATTTTGAGAATTTAAGGGGGTCTTCTCTGAGCTCCTCCTCTAGATGAGTGTTACATCATCTCTCTATTTTTTTTTTTTTTTAAATGTCTTATTTTTCTATTTGCTCTGTTGCGAGCGGATAAAGGAGAATTAAGCAGTTGATCGGGGCTCAGTGTCCAGAGTGTTGCATTAGACAGTAATCCAGGACATAGGAAGGGGGAGATGGGATAGCATCTCTAATCCCTAGCCCAAACACACAAACTGAGGCAGTTTATCACTAAAGAATTCCTCTCTTATATGATTTCAAAGTACAGCAGAGGATTCACCCAGGAACAACACTGCAAATACAAGACTTTTTTTTTCCTTTTCCTCCCCAATCCTCAGCACCAGAGGCCCTCCAGTGGTAGACTGTTTTCAGCCACGGTTCTCCACAACTCCACCAGCATCTACAGTGACAGATGTTACAGGGGCAACAGTTGGTATTGAGAAGGGGGGTTTATGGCCATCTGCCCAGGGTCAAGGTTTGGGTGAAAGAAGGTCTTGCTAAAGAGAAAAAGTGGCAACTTGGGCTACATAGCCAGAATTGTGGTGAATAACAGAATGTTTCTGTTAAATATGGTCAGTGGCTGTAATGCAGGGATACTGTAGGTGGAGTCACAGAACAGACAAACGTGATTGGGCATGGGCCGGTAAAAGATTATAACGGTACAATAACATCAGTTTTAATGGTATTGTGTTTACTACTCTAAAATATATTCTTTTTAAATGTCCCCCCCTTTGAACACTATACAATTCATTTTGAGAAACATTTAAAATATTTTGAATCAGAAACATGTCAGGCTAAATAATTCAAAATTAATAATTGACTTCTGTTGTCTTCATTAGTTTCAAAAACACAGATTTCTTTACAATTTGAGCAATCCTATCTTCTGGAAATACTGTTGTAAAAAAAAAAAAAAAAAAAAAAAAAAAAGTTAAAATAAAATCTCACATATACCTTAAGAACGGTATTGCAGAAAGTTTTGGTGATTTTAAAACCTTGACTTTCAAACCGTGGTATACCGTTGGGAGAAAAAAAAAAAAAAAAAAAAAAAAAAAAAAAAAAAGTCGATCTTGATGGTACAAACATTTAATTTATTGATACAAGTTGAAGTCTACAATTAAAATAATTTTGCTTAAATTTAATTAAATTCGACATCAAATAAGTGCTCGCAAATTTTTGCTAGTGGCCTCCACCTCATCACGAAAGTAGGCAATCTTCCGGTGACCAATCTTTTTCTGGAAAGAGGGGGGAAAAGAAAAACCCACTTAAAAAAAATAAAAGCATTTGTTAATCATTTAAAAAAAAAAAAAAAAAAAAAAAAAAAAAAAAAAAAAAAAGTATACTTCAAGTACAGCATTATAATTGACAAATTATTATTTTATTAATAAATTTTTTGGGTGGTCAGCCTGACATTTGTTTAAAATAACTACACCCAAGTAACATATCATAAATTGTTCAAATTAAATGGATATTATAATCAAGCATTTTTCCTTTACATGTTTTCATTTATCTGCCGATTAGCGTGGCATCTTTTTACATTTTTATAACAACAATAAATTGCTTAAACAAAGACACAAATACACTATAAACAGTTTAATTACTTTAATCAGCAGCAGCAAAATGGATAATTTGTTGGGTTGCTTGGAGGCAGGGGTGTTGCTAGACAAAGCTCTACTGGGGCACGCACCCCCTTCCCGCCCACAAAAAAAAAAAAAATTATTATATAAAATAAATAAATAATTAATTACAAATATTTATTATAAAGTATTATCTTAAAATGTAACTGAAAAATGAGAGAGAGAGAGAGAGAGAGAGAGAGAGAGAGAGAGAGAGAGAGAGAGAGAAAGATGTTTTATAGATTTAGCTGTTGACTTGACACATGGCATTGAATTAGGTTTATCAAGTTTTACCTCCCTGACTCGTCATCCTTCCTTTTTACGGTATGCAAAAATCTATCAGGAGGCATGCTTAGTAAGATCACCATTATATGGTTTAAACTTTAGTTGTCGACTTGCGCGCGAGAAAAAAAAAAAAAACAAAAAAAAAAAAAAAAAGGCTGCTACGCCGGTTTTACAATACATGAACAGCAAGTTTTTGCTGTGCATGTTAACTACCGGGACTCGCACCGGAAGAGCAGCAGGTTCTCTGCGCACACACACGGAGATGCGCCAGTTAGCTTTTTACATTACTACATTGCTTTCATCAGCGTTGGTTTGGCTGCACAAATAGAAAATTTTGTTTATTTCGGAATTATCATTCTTACTAAATATACTTTGCATAGGAAGTAAATCACGTCAAAGCACTTACTGGGGCACATGCCCCAGTAAAATGGGTCTAGGGACACCCCTGCTTGGAGGTCATCAGCTTTACATCTACATTTTATAAATGGAATATAATAAAAAGTAACTATTATTATTAACTATAAGTTAACTTATGGTCATAGTCACAATAATAATAATAATAATAGGCAATATCACAAATGCATTCACACTAACAATGTAGATGCGAAGTCGCTCCTGTTCCAGATGAAAATACTCAATGGCCGTGAGCTCGTCAAACGTCTTACTCATATGAAGAAAGGCACAGTTGGGGGAGCGTTTGGCGTGCTCAGACCTTAATGACAACAAAGAAACTCAATAAAAAAAAACGGTATCTACAAGATATCTTAAACTTTCCCTCTTTTCCCATGCACCTGAAGTGAATTACAATCGCAGTAAGAACAGCATTTAAAAGCTAATAAAAGGTGTGCAGAGAAAAACCAAGCGGATGGCTGATGAAGGTGTGCTGCTACTGCTGGAGCTCACCAGGGGTTGTCATCTGGTTCCCAGCCCTCCAGTTCTCGGAGACAGTAGAAACAGCAGGCGACGTCTGGCTCATTCTCACTGGGACAGTGAACAAACCCTGCCTTCGCCATCTGAGGACACGATTCTCATTACTCTAGTTTATTACAACAGCAGCGAGTGCTACAGTGCAAGTGCTAATAAGTTTGATGTCTTAACATGTATTTTCTCCTGCTCTCCACTCACCAGTTCCGGTGTGCACTGACAATCTTCTCGAAAAGGCCACTCGGAAAAAGTCTGAAGTCTCTTTTCATAACTATACATCTGATTAAAGGACAGAAGTCTAGAGGCGATAACGTCTGTGTTCGACATCTCAGAAGCTCAAGAGATCGAGCCCACTAACCGCGACTCACTTTAACCTGGTTGAATGTGCATGGCTGTTTATTGGTGGTTTTTGATGATTGTTTGATTGGTAAATCGCTGACAGCTGTCAGGAGGATAAACGAAAGCGAGAAACTTCGCTGTAAGATGACAAATCGAAATGACTTAATATACGATGTTACGCATTTTTATGGTTATTTTTCCATTGTAGACTACTGATTGAATAAAGATTCTTTTCATAAGTGATGTTTACTACTACTGAAATTTGCTGAACTTAGTTACACATTTGAAGTACGATGTCTCCCTCTGCTGGACGACGATAACAGATTTTAAAAGGATATTTCATACCAAACTGAAAACTTGTCATGATTTAGCTACTCTTGCTTCACTTTTTACAATCCTCTATGAATTTCTTTTTTCTGTTGAGTATAACAGAAGATATTTTGAAAGGTGGTAACCATTGACATCCATATTACTTATATCAGGTGGTGTTTTGAACAAATGTAGAACAACTTCAAAATGTTATGTTTTTGAAACATAACCTGCACTTTGTTACTTTTGACCCACTTCCATCAAATGTTTCAAAAATAACAATACAAAATTTTCTTTTTAGAATATTATTATTGGCAATATGTATTCCTTTTATAAAATATCTGAATCGAAACGATGCAAACCCTAAAGTGGAAAGGAAAAATAAAGTTTGTCTAGCAGTGGGACATAAATAACAGTGTTACTTTCGTCCCCACAGGAATTCTTAACAGTCATTCATTTTCTTTTCAGCTTAGTCCCTTTATTTTTCTGGGGTCACCACAGCGAAATGAACCGCCAACTTATCCAGCATGTTTTACGCAGTGGATGCCCTTCCAGCTGCAACCTATCACTGAGAAACATCCATACACACTCTTTCACACACATACATTACAGACAATTTAGACGTTGCAAACTTAAGGATGTGTTATTGTATTAAATAACCCCAGATTGAGGATAAAGTAATCTATCTATCCTTGAAAATTTCTCAGTTTCTCTGCGTTTGTTGTCTAGATAATGTTATAGTTAGGTGTTTGAGTAAACCCAATTTTTCTTTGATTTAAGTTTAATATCCAATAATTTCTTCTCATTTGATGTTTTTTAGTTTAAGTACCAATGTTTTAACCTCAGAAGAGTTAAGAAACCAACATTCGTATAATATTTATTAAATATATTATCTTTTACCCTGATTTGTAATTCCAAAAATTGAAAACACTATATTATTCTGACAAAACAAACAAACTACTCTAACTGGCCATTTAGTAGGTACACCTTACTAGTACCGGGTTGGACCCGCTTTTGCCTTCAGAACTGCCTTAATCCTTTGTGGCAAAGATTCAACAAGGTACTAGAAATATTCCTCAGAGATTTTGGTCCATATAGACATAATAGCATTGCTGCAGATTTGTGCTCTTTTGAATTGTGCTCTATTGGATTGAGTCTGGTGACTGTGGAGTCCATTTGAGTACAGTGGACTCATTGTCATGTTGAAGAAATCAGACTTTATGACATGTCATGTTATCCTGCTGAAAGTAGCCATCAGAAGATGGGAACACTGTGGTCATAAAGGGATGGACATGATCAGCAACAATACTCTGTAAGCTGTGGCATTGACACAATGCTCAACTGGTACTAATGGGCCCAAAGTGTGCCAAGAAAATATCCCCCACACCATTACACCACCACCAGCAGCCTGAACCATTGATACAAGGCAGGATGGAGCCATGCTTTCATGTTTTTGATAATAAATTCTGACCCTACCATCTGAATGTCGTTGCAGAAATAGAGATTCATTAGATCAGGCAACGTTTTTCAAATCTTCTATTGTCTTCTATAAATCTTCTATACTGAGTTTCCTGTTCTTAGCTGACAGGAGTGACACCCGGTGTGGTCTTCTGCTGCTGTAGCCCATCCACCTCAAAGTTGGACATGTTGTGTGTTCAGAGATGCTCTTCTGCATACCTCGGTTGCAACGAGTGGTTATTTGAGTTCCTGTTCCCTTTCTATCAGCTTGAACCAGTCTGGCCATTCTCCTTTGAACTTTGGCACCAACAAGGCCTTTGTGCCCACAGAACTGCCGCTCACTGGATACTTTCTCTTTTTCAGACCATTCTCTGTAAACCCTAGAGATGGTTGTGCATTAAAATCCCAGCAGATCAGCAGTTTCTGAAATACTCAGACCAGCCTGTCTGGCACCAACAACCATGCCAGGTTCAAAGTCACTTGAATCAGCTTTCTTCCTTATTCCGATGCTCGGTTTGAACTGCAGCAGATTGTCTTGGCATGCCTAAATGCATCGAGCTGCTGCAATGTGATTGGCTGATTAGAAATTTGCACTAATGAGCAGTTGGATAGGCGTACTTAATAAAGTGGCCAGAGAGTGTATTTTACTAATAAATCATAAAACTGCCCAGTCAATGCTTTGGAATGGAGACCACGTCAAGCCTGATCCTTAACAAGCCGTATAAAGATTCCTGTGATGTCTAGTTAACCGCTACAGGCTGCACAGCTACTTCTGTGGTAGAAATACAAGATTCCCTGGAGCTGCACATCATCAGCCATTTATACTAGACACACAAACACACACACACACAAAAACAGACTCAGACGAGCTGCACCCTCCAGCTGCTTCTTACTCAAGCCTAACCAATTACCGTAAGCCAATACATGTAACATAAAGTGAGATGACAGTGAGTGGCAGACAACATTACTGGTTTGCGGCGCGAGTGTTTGGAAGCTGTTTATGACTGGTGGGTACAGGAGGAGGCCCTGTTTCTGTCACCATGTTCTGTAACTGTATCTCACAGCGCTCGACTGTTGAAATGTGCTTACTGCTTCAGAACAGCAACCCCTCCACCCTTCCCTGCCCTTCATCTGAAGTATCGGTTTGTGCGTCCCAAATAAATACTGCTGTTAATATGTTAATCGCTCTGAAAGGGGTGGGATGGTCGTGTTGCATCTGAATGAGGTTTTCAGTGAAATGATTTGTGCGATTTTGAAGATTCCCGGCTGCTTGTTCTCTCTTTTGTGCTGATAGTTTGTCACTTAATATTGGGGGTAGAGTTTCACTTCAGACATATTTACCGCATTCATTTCTGGCCAGAGCCCACACCAGAGCTGTCAATCATCTGCAGACCGGTCAGGACTCATTCAGCGGGAATAATTTGTCATCAGTTGGCATACAGCTTTTTGTATGTGGCCTCGTCAAAAAAAAAAGAAAGTGACTAAGTTTTTGTGTGGCTAAAAATCGTTATTTATTGCCCACACAGGAGAACTGACAAATGATTAGAGGGATCTGCACTGGGACATGACCCAGACCCAGAATCCAACCCAGAGCTGCAGCAGCTCCAACATGACTGGAACTGTCCAAATGCAGAAGATTGTGGTTGCTTCCTTCCTTGTTTGTTTGTTTGTTTATAGTAACAATAATAATAATATTAATAATAATAATAATAATAATAATAATAATAATAATAATAATAATAATTTTTAAAAACAACAAATGTAATTGTAATTAGTTGATAATAATAACAACAATATTATTATTGATAATAATAATAATAAATATTATTAAATTATAATTAAAACATCTTTGTTGAAATTAATAAAACATACAATTTTAAGTACTAAAATGGTTTCCAAATCATAATTATAATAATAATAATTGTTGGCTATTGCGTTATTATTAAAAGACTAAATAGTATGTTTACAAATAATAATAATTATAATAATAACTAATTATACATTTATATTTACTATTTATAATTCACTAATATTATTTATTTATGTATATACAGTAATTTACTACTATTATTACTTCTTTTTTGTAATAGCAGTAGTACTATTTAATCTTTTATTTATTTAAAAGTAGATTATAATAGTTGCTGCTTTTGTGTTATTTAAGATTAAATATCAGTATTATTGGATTTGACACAATTAACTCAACTCACTGTATGTTTGTTTCTTTTTCTGTTTACTCTAGAATGTTCCTCGTATCCTTCTCCACTTACTCATCAGCAGCGCCATCAACACAGAAAACATTTACTACTTGTATCCTTCTAACATAAAAAAATCATTAGTCATGCTTCAACAAAGTTGCCCATATTATGAAATCAGACCTCAATGTTCCACTTAGATTTGGTCACAGCACTCCTGGGCGACATTAATGAGTCTACATCTTCCCATCTATCAGGTGTGTATCTCACATTCCTCAGCCTGCACCCCCCCCCCCTCTCTCTCTTTTCTGTCTCTCTCTCTGTTGCCAGTTATGAAATTATCTTTGGGCCAAGCAAAAATGGTGATTTACAACACTAGACCAGAAAAACTGTAACTAAACAAGTGGCTGCATCAAACAGTTTTTATTTTTATGTGATGTAATTCAAGATCTTTAATTCAAGATTTTCAGTACACTCAAAATATTTTTGCTGTTGGACAAACTATTAAAATTAGCTTATCTAAAATGAGCTGAAATAACACAATTCTCAAGATTTTTTGAGGACAATTATTATTTTGTTTACGTTTAATCCTCTTTAAATTTGTTAACTTAATCAATTTGTGTCTGGACAACATGAATGAATTGTGTAGAACCCTGCATGTCTTACAGTGTTTCAAAACTGACAAAAAACACTAAAAAAAGATGTTTGCTGTTTGTTCAAACTACTTATTTAAAATGATCTGAAACAACACAATTCTTGAGGTTTTTGGGGGGGCAACTTAATTGATTTACGTTCAATCTACTTAAATTTGTAAAAATCATTAAGTTAAATTAATTCCTTCATGTTGCCCCAACACAAATCTAATATGTGGAACCAAGCATTTTTTTTCAGCGTATTGGGAGATCTTAGATGTTTTGAAATGATTTGGTTCTATAAAGGGGTTTTATGCTAAATTTGTGATGAAACTTTGTTTATTGGTCTGTGTAAATTCTGTTTGTAAAAGTTGATTGCATAATGTCTTTGATAAATGTATAAAACGTGCACTCAAAAATGTATGTTTGCTGTCTATATATATAGCTGAAGTCAGAATTATTAGCTTATTTGTCCTATTTGTTTTATTTCAGCTTTAAATTATTAGCCCCTTTAAGTCATATTGTTTTTCAATTGTCTACAGAACAAACAATCATTATACAATAACTTGCTTAATTACCCTAACCTGCCTAGTTAACCTAATTAACCTAGTTAAGCCTTTAAATGTCCCTTTAAGCTGTATAGAAGTGTCTTGAAAAATATCTAGTAAAACATTATGTACTGTCATCATGGTAAAGATAAAATAAATCAGTTATTAGAAATGAGTTATTAAAACTATTATGTTTAGAAATGAGTTGAAAAAATCTTCTCTCCGTTAAACAGAAATTTGGGAAAAAATAAACAGGGGGGCTAATAATTCTGACTTCAGATACACACACACACACACACACACACACACACACACACACACATACATACATACATACATACATATATATATGTATGTATATATATATACCTAGGCTCATTCTGATTATGTAGACCTATATTTGGAGAGACCAAATACGTCCCAGGAGGTATGTTTTTTTTCAGTTTTTGTTTTGTTTTTCGCGAATCCGCAAGAGGCCGATGTGTACGCTGAGTACGATCTCAAATTTCTCTCGCAAGTGCCATTCGCACCTGCTGTTCTCTCTTAAATCCACCAGAGTTTGATGTTGACTGACTGACTGATTGACCAACCGATTACCCCACCCTGTCCTTTTCCTAAACCCAACCTATAGTGTTTTAAAAAGCACCAATTGACCAGCGCCCACCCCTTAACTAAATCCCAACCAACAGTGCTTGAAAAGCAATCCAGAAAAAGAAAAGCCAGTCAGCAGCTTGATTTTTAGTAAGAAAAACTGTAAAACTGTTGAGTTAAAATCAGTTTACTTGTTAGCTTAATTGTTTTATGTTCAATCCACTTAAATTTGTAAAAACTCACTAACTTAATTGCTTTATGTTGTCCCAATACAGATCAATTTTATGGATATTGGCATATTTACAGTGTGTACTGACATTCATATTTGCTCTCTCTCTCTCTCCATCCCAAAGCTCCATTGACACTTGACTCTTCAATCCACCCCTCTCTCTCTCTCTCTCTCTCTCTCTCTCATTCTTCTGCTCTCCCCTTCCTCACACAGTTGTCCTGACTTATTAAGCTCCTGGTGTGATTCTCCACTGGAATCTCCTGCACTTGTCCTGTATTCTCAGTGTGGTGAGATTGAGTGGGATGGGCTAAAAGAGGCAAATGTGTGCCTCTGTGTGACTGTTCTGCAGGAGACGCAAGTTCACCAGGACTATTTTGACTCCAAATATCCCTAAAGCCTCAAGAAATAGTGTCCGGACACTTCGCTGTTCATGCCAGCAAAAGCTACCTCAGGGAGTTTGTGGTGTGGAAAGACCCTCGGAGGCAGAAAGAGGAGACGAGAGGACAAATATCGGTCAGAGGAAGAGGGTTTAATGTGGGGTGCAGGTAAGATCATCCATGAATATCTATTTCTGCTTGCAGTCACCAGTGAACACATCTTAATGTAAAACTGTTTTGCTTGGAGATACTTTTTAATAGAAAATACACACAGATAAAAAAAATGCTGGGTTGTTTTAACAACAACTTTAGCTGAATATGGAGAAATCAACACTGTAAAAATGGTGGTGATTTCAATAGTAAAAATGGCAAAAAATGCAGTTTAATTAAAATGCATTGGTTAATAAAATGCTTTGTTAATATATACGGTAAATAACTGTAAATTGACTTTCCCGGAATTCCTTGCATGACACTTCACTTAATGTTGTTGACATTTCAATGGTTCTTTTCAGTTTTTTTTTTCTTCTCATTATTGTACTTCAGAATAAGAATTGGTTTTATTGCCCTGTGCTTCACACACATGGAATTTGTTTTGGCTACAGAAGCTTCCAGTGTACATAAAGTGACAAATGACAACACGAAAATAAATATGAAAAAAGACGATAAACATTAAACAGTGATTTAGTTAATCAAAAAGCTCTGGATGTTGAATTGTAAGTACAGATTTGTTATAAATATACAAGTTATAAGGTGCTGTGTACAAATGCGAACATTTGCTTTGGCGTAGATTTGTTTACAAATGCTATGTAAACTTTGCGTGTTAGCATAGATTTATGTTACATCTCATTTTGATAAATACTGTTTATTGCATTGCTTTAACTGTAGGCGTGTTTCTTTGATGCTTTGCAAAAAGAAAATACATAATAAGAGTCATGCTTTTACACATGGAGTGAATTACAGGTTGGCGGGGGGTGGGGCGGCGGTGGTAATGGGGCTGATCCATCCTAATTAACGATTGATGCACCCTAAAGGACATCGAAACAAGATATATGGGGGGGGGGGGGGGGGGGGGGGGGGGGATATATCCTTCACTCAAAAATATATATATATTTTTTGCTCATTCAAACTACATATTTAAAATAAGCTGAAACAACACAATTCTTGAGATTTCATTGGGACAACTTAATGTTTATGCTCAATCCACATAAATTTGTTAAAAGTGTTAAGTTAACTTTAGCAATTTGTGCTGGGACAACATGAATGAATTGTGTGGAACCCAGCAGTTTTTGTTTAATATTTCAGAAATAGTTTGCTCTGATCTATATCTTAAATAATATCAATAATTAAAATAATTGATAACTTCAATATACATTTGACCACCCCTATAATGGTTCATACCATTGTGAATGCATGTTTGTGCCAAAAATATTAATTCATAAGCTTATGTCCCAAATGGCACAATACACTATCCACTTATTCACTATGTTTTTATGCACTTATATACTCAACAGCATAGTTTTTGTTTGTAGTGTTGTCCCAAATGTTTTTTTTACTAAGCGGAAATTCAAGCCGTTTCCCTGATGACGTCTGACGGCTGCCAAATTAGTGAAATAAATGACTAAACTACCAAATAATATCTGCTATGAGTATAACCGCTTTCAATACCGGGAAGCGGTATAATGACTGTCCTAGGAAAGTTTTGCTTTCACAATCCAAAATAAATAAAGTAATCCAACATGAGCACCTGATATCTCCGCCCCTTCCGCCACATGAGGAAAGCTGCGGCCATTGAGTGCGTGAAGTGTTCATCATTCCACACTTTATTTTAATGGTTGAATAAGTGCATCATCCGGGTAATTAAAGTGCACTTATACTTTTTAGAGTTTTCAGTGTGAACGCACTACTTACACTATTTATACTACAAAATGGTGTAGAAAAGTGATTAAGTTTGCGATTTGGGACACATCTATAGGTTTAAACCGGCAAATCTAGAGCACCAACAGACAGTATATGTGTTCACAATTATGTTTATTTAAAAAAGGCGTTTGTAGGTGTGTGTAAAACTAGATGCAGAGTTTGTATTTTATTATACACTGGCTCACACACGCAAGTTAAACAGTCAAATCTAAAATACATGGTCTTCCATTAATAGGTGAAGGAAAGCAAACCGGTGACTGTTTATTTAGTATCACAAATGTCATTGAGAACCACTTAATATCACTCAAAACACTGAAAACATAATAAGACGTTTGATTAATAAATTCAATGTAATTGAATTAAATATTTAAATTTAGTTCACTGAGGCACATAACCGAACATAACCGACAAACTTGATCGTCACCCCGATCGTCAATGTATAATTCGCACCCTGCTTTTACGTTACTTTAACTTAATTTAGAAAGTTAATCAGATAATCAGAGTTAAACTATTTTAACTTGATATTTTAAGTCAGCTTAATTGATTCTAGTTAAAATGACTTGTAAAGGTAAATGGGTTGAACTTAAAAATTTAAGTTAGCTACATATTATTTTACAGTGTGATGTTTAGTAGTTTTAGTAGTGCCTTTTATATATTAGCATGCTTCTCTGCTTGTGGAAAATGTTGTTTGTGATAAGTTTTTGTTCACCGTATGACTTTTTCATCACCACATCCTTATGGTTGTGTTTTTGTCTTTGTAATAAAGGTCTGATGTGTATATGTTAGTACTTAAAAACTGTGTATAACACTTTAGTCCAAATTATTAAAATACAATACGGTATTTTACCATAAAAGTTTGACATTTTAGAAACTGTTTCTACTGTAATTTTTTAATGGTAAAATTCTTACATTTTTTACCATAAATTTAATGATTTTTTTACTTCTTCATTGACTTTTGGGCTTACATTTTTTTTAATAATAATAATTATTTTTTTTGGGGGGGGGATTTTTACCTTTATTGGATAGAACAGTAGAGAGTATTGACAGGAAAGCATAGGGAGGAGAGAGAGGGGAAGGATCGGCATAGGACCGCGAGGCGAAATCGAACTCGGGTCGCCGGGAGCACCGGAGTGCATGTGTCGACGCACTAACCACTACACCACTGGCGTCGACTGGGCTTACATTTTTAAATTACATTTTAGGATTAGATTTGTGAGTATTTGAAACAAGCATTTGTGTGTTTATAGCAGAACACTGAGATGAAAGCCAATCTATATTTTCAGGGTTAAAATTATTCATGTACTATGGCATTTGCAATATAAATATACATAGCTTGCAAGACATAGATGGATAGTTTAGGAGATGTGATACATCTCATGGAGTTACAACGCTAACTACTTCAGTCCATGGCGAGTATCTCCTCCTAATTCAGTCGTGTCAGTGTTGTCATTACCAAGATTGTATTTCGTATGAAGGAGTGCATACTTCTCCAGGACATTTGAACTGGCATTTTCAGTAGATTTACACTTCCTTGTGTCTGCTCATCAGCAATAAGAAAGCTGACGTGCAACAGTTTTGTAAATAAATCTAATGTGTGTTTGGTCTGAGATTGATCATATAGCAATAGATGTAGTAGTGTTTGTGTTTGTAAATGCACATTCTAGAAGGCTTTAATGTGTTTAATTGAGTATCCTAACAATTTCAGAATAGATATTCCTCACTTTAGCATTAATGATTTATATTTCTTATAAAAAAGTCCTAGAATGATTTTTTTAATGTACTTTTGATCATTTTACTTTTTTTATTTATGTAAAGAACATAAGCTTTAAAAAGAAAAAAGGAGCCTTTTATGTTTTATTATTTTTTTTAATTATTAATATCAAAATACTGTTATGAACAAAAACTGGGTTAGACTAAAAGCAAAACAAAAAAACTAATGGTAGAAAAAATTATATTTATTTTGCTCTATTTTATGGTTTATTTTCAAAATATAAAAAAAAAATTGTCAATTTTATTTTTCTAGGAAATATTTCCTAACTCTTCTGAAGTTAACTGGTACTCCATATTTATTTTGTATTGTTGAATGTAATGTAATGAATGTAAGCATTTCGGATTTTTGTTTGTTTGTTATTTAATGCAATAATTAAATGCATTAATGTTTAAAGAAACTGAGAATTTGCAAGTAATCTCTTACTTTTTCTATAGTATATTAATTTGTGTGAGAAATAATAATAACAATCACATTTACTTATATTATTATGTGTTATTCTTATTAAATTATTCAATATTTTCAGTGGTCACCCTGCAAATAGAAGAAAATTACACAGAAATTGTAAAAACTACCAACGCTATCTCACGGTAATTAGAACCTTTTTGATTTAGTGGCTAAGTCGTATGAATTCGTACAATCTCATTCATTCAATTTAGTAAGATTTGCTTATTCCTGACTGACGGTTGGGTTTAGGGATGGGGTTGGGTGCCACACCTCATTTTAAAAATCAATCATTTTCGTAAATGACTCATACAAATTTGTACGAATTAGCCACTAAACGAACAAAACGTAAAATAGTTACGTCTCCTCAAGATCAGGCTGAAACTAGAAGAGGGGTACAGTTGCAAGCTAAGTTGAATGCAATGCTTTAATGCCTACACCGAACCCCACCCCTCACAGTGACATCACTAACTCCACAGGGCTCTATTTTAACATTCAAGGTGCAAAGTCTATTTGCATGGAGCAAAAGCATTAAGGGCATGTCCAAATCTACTTTTGCTATACCCCCGCGCATAGTCTAACAGTGTTGTGCTTATTGCATATTCCCCATTCCCTTTATGAGTCAGTTGCGTATAGTAATTATTTATGCATATAATAAATAACACTGCTAATAATAATAACATTATACAAATGCAAATTGTCATCAATAAACTGAAAATAGCCACCTGATAGTGCCCATTGAGTTCATTGTGTCTGACATTGCAAGTCTGAAATATGCAGTCTCAGCTTGCAAATCCAAGTTTGCATCCAGATACTATTGGAAACTACAGATTATATAATAATAACAATTAAAAAAAACAATTTCATGTTATTCAGTGTTGATTTTGTACTTGTTTTTTAAATTTTTTCCACCATTTGTTTTCAGCTGAGACTGACCCAGCAGCAGCTTTCATATGATCTATCTTACAGGCTTTTAAAAGACACATTTAACACAGCATTGTCATGTGAATACTGAGATGTATATGTGTAAACGTCTATAGGTACAAGCCTGAATATTTGCTGCGATAGACGGGTGTAGACATGCTGTTAGGAGTCTCTCTGTCTTCTGCCAAAGGTGTGAAATTAGCATCTCTGTGTGGGGAGAGTGACAGTCAACTTCAACATTCCCCTCATACGCAGAGCTGGAAAAGCACACAGGCCATGCATTTGGAAATGTCTCACCGCTCCAAAAAGCTTTCTAGAAATCTTTCCATCTTGTCGCAACTGAAATGGATCCACTTTTGATCAATATTCTAATTTTAGTGTGATCATCCACTGTCATGCAAACGGATACTCATATGTCGGCCTGCTGGCTCGGTGCTTTTCAAGGGCACTGAAGCAGAACCGAGAAGGACTTGCACATATTTAATGAATATCCATATAAAACCCTTAACCCTGCACTCACTATGATTGCATTATTCATATTTCAAACTAAATTACATTTGGCATTTCTGTGCTCACTAATAAGGTTATATGAATGATTTGACACAATGTGATACACTGTTTTAAATAGTAGATTACCACTTTATATTGCTGTTGGTATTGCGTCCTGCAGTGTAGGTCTGGGTTATTATAGATATGGTGGGCTGGGCTCTGGACGTCCCTTTGACCTTTCAGCGCAGTGTCTAAATTCACCACTCGTCTGCCAGCACACACTGCTGTTGATATATACAGTGTGTCCTTGGAGCACATGGGACATTAGGCATAATCGGTTTAGGAGGAAGAACAGAGAGGATGAAAAAATTAAGT
The DNA here is from genome assembly GCF_903798145.1 of Danio aesculapii. NCBI lineage: Eukaryota > Metazoa > Chordata > Actinopteri > Cypriniformes > Danionidae > Danio > Danio aesculapii. The sequence continues at coordinate 19,999,880 of NC_079457.1, forward strand.
TATGTTGTGAAACTGCCATTTACAAAGTAACCTGTTTGAAAAGTGCATGAACAACATGGCAGGAATGTGTGATAAAAATGAGCTTTTTTTGGGATAGATTTGTGTTCCTTTATGCTTTGGAATAGGGATTTAAAATCTGTGTGAAATTAACATTTACAATGTTTGTTATGCTAGTGAACATTGTTATTCTTTAGGTGAAGAATTCATCTGTGTAAGTTAATCCACTGAAAAATAGGATCTCTTCAATCTGATCATTCATTAATCTGCAAAGTCACATGTTTTTAGTGGTGGTTCCTCTTTGTTGACATCAGTTTGACCAATGCTTTCCCACAGCAATTCGTAACTTTTTGATTTAGTGACTAATTTGTATGCATTTGTATGATTTAATTCCAACAATATAGTATGAATTGCTTATCCCCACAATGACGGTTGGGTTCAGAAGTGGGGTTTGGTGCCATGCCTCCTTTTAAAAATCATACTGAACTTGTACAAATTTGTACTAATTAGCCACTAAATTGATAAAATATATAATATTTCCTCGTGAGATCTAGGATGTGTTTCTGAAAGACCATTGTTAGCCAAGGTCGCTTGTTGCATTGTTACAAACATAGTTCATTGGTTTGGCGTTTCCCAAATCTATTGTTCCAACGAACATTCCCAAACTGCCTCGCAAACTTGTACGCTAACAACTACACCTCTAGAGCTGTAGTTAGAAACATAGGTCATAGGTCATTCCAATATTCAAACTTGGAATGATTTAAAAAAATATTAAATTCATCTCTTTTAGTACTTTTTTTTAGTACTTTTTTACAGTTCAGTTTTAGCGATCTTCAAATTAACAATTGCGCTCCCTTCGCAGTGCACTTTGAAAACATTTTTGCCATTTTGAAAGCAGCCATGGCTCATGACAAAAGCTATAGGTGACATATTATTTAAAAGCAGAATTTACGTTACGTCTCTAAAGCTATACGTAAAATACTATACAGCATACGTTAATGGCATGGTTAATGGTACTGACATGGACCTGTTAGAAAATTTCTGCAATGGTTTGAATGTGTCAAATTGTAAAAGTAGACTTTTACAATAAAAAATAAGATACTTTTTAATGTGATAATAAAAAAATTATTATTATTAAGCAGGATTTTTTAAAATTTATTAATAAATAGCCTACTGTAAATTACCATTAACGATTTATAGCCTATGATTTATATATGAGATTAAAATAAGTGTTAGCTAAATGGTTTTATGTTTTAGAATAGAATATGGCATATTGTATGGCATATGGTAAAAGAAACATATATGTGGCATTTATATATATATTTCAATTAATATAGAAAACCAACTAATATTGCGTATTTAAATGCGTGCACACATAAAACAATATAATTTGCACAAAAATTATGTTTTATTTTCTTTAAAGAAGTGGTTACTCCACCCCGTGTAGAGCATCATTATGGGCGTTTTGTGTTATAACTAATGTGATTCAAACGACAGATCGGCGACAGAGAAACTACGGCTTTGGGAAACACTCGTCACCACATCGCTCTTTTCCCAAACGATGCATCGTACTATGATAGTTCAACCGCAAGTTATGTCGTTGTTTGGGAAATGCACCCCAGGCTGATTTGACAGTTTCAGGCACAATATTCTTAACCACACCCCTCATACCGTTAGTTTGCTAAAGGAATGATGTGCAAAAAGAAAACTCCACCCCCTACTCAATATACAGTTTCCGTTGGAAGTACATTAACAAACTGAAATGAAGTCTCAGCAGCTTCTGGTTCATGCACTCTGACTTTGTTGCTTTATAAAAAACAATATATCAACAGGAATTAAAATCTTATTTGGTGCTTTTTTTCTATTATTATGAATGTTTCCAAAAATTTGTATCTTGAAACTTGTGATAATACTTAAAAAATTAAGCTATTTTTGTGCGACTACTGAACACAAATGGCATTGGAAAAATGATCATTGGATGTGTTTTATTTGGAACAGATTATCCCTATGCCCTAATCCTTTCAAATGTGAAAATCTAGGAGTAAACACAACAGCCAATTCACTGACTTTCAACAGCCAATGAACTTGCTGCATTTGAAACTATATTTGCATATGTGCTGTAAAGGTACTTTAGAAATTACATCAGATGTACCAACATCTGGACATCAGATGCCATGTCCATTGTGAAGGATAATGGTATACTGGCAAATGCAAAAGATTTTTAACCTTCCATTAAAATCACCATGGTAAAAATTTATTAATTAATAAATTTTCTTATAGTCCCTTTATTAATCAAGGGTCGCCACAGCGGACTGAACCGCCAACTTATCCAGCATGTTTTACGCAGAGGATGCCCTTCCAGCAACCCAGCACTGGGAAACACCCGTACACTCTAGCATTCACACACATACACTACGGTCAATTTAGTTTATTCAATTTACCCATACCGCATGTTATTGGACTGTGGGGGAAACCGGAGCACCCACACGAACGCCGGAAGAACATGCAAACTCCACAAAGAAATGCCAAATGACCCAGCCGGGGCTCGAACCAGCGACCTTCTTGCTGTGAGGCGACAGTGCTAACCAAATGATTATTTCATATATCACAAAATAATATATCAGGATCTGAATACCCAGGATTAATTTTAAACTCTGTGTAAATTATCACACACACACACAAAAGACATTAAACACTTTCTTGTTTGCAATCAATGGGTTTTATAAGGTCTCTACTCCAACAACTTTTAGTTTTTTTAGTAAATTTTTTTGACAGTTTTAGTAATAACAATTACTGTGTTCCATTCAGAAGGGTTCATCCCTATACCCTATCCATTTAAAGGGTTTTCCTTCAAGAGTGACAGCTCTGAAGGGATAAGAGCATGAGAATGAGCCCTTCCGAATGGACCAGTGTGCAACACCAATCAACTTCCATGCGCAAAAGTGTCCATCAGTTGCATACCCTTCAAGATCCTTCATTCTGAAGGGCCCTATGAAATGACCAGCTTTGAGCACTTTTTTGAATTTGCAAATAAAACAATGATTACTGGAGAATCCTATTTCAGTGTAAAGACTCTACAGCAGGGCTATTCAATTGGCAGCCCGGCCCTCCAAATAGTGTGACCAAGACATCTAAAATAAATTTAGTTCAGTCGAAAACGGCCGCTATAGTTATGAAGTGACACACGTCTGTTCAATACAGCACAAGCTGCAGTTGAAGACTGCAAAGAGTGTGAGTCACCTGATATTAAGCGAGTGGCGCCAGCAGCCAAAAACATTTGGATACTTAGTGATGTTTTGTAAACAAATTTCAGGAGGAGCACGCGCAGAAGTTTCAGTATCGAATACGTCATTGACAATTATCCTATTATCAAATCAGTTCTTGACCAAACCCCTATTTATACCAAAGCTGTCTTACCTGCAGCATCTCACGACTTTAGCATCCCTCCACCACCCCGACACCTCACCTCTTAAGCATTACATTCTGGCGGGGAGCGTTCTGGGACCGGGCTAGATACTTCGCTCGAATCCCAACTCCTCTCAGTTTCCTGATAAGGGGAATAATTTGAGTTGGGGTATCTCCTCGAGCTCAGGGCCCTCTCCCCTGGACAGCATGCCAAATACGCCTTATTCTTAAATGATTGCAAGTGTGATCTCGTGAAATTGTAAAGGTTTCTCAACACTGTGTTTCTGTTGCATGGAACAAAACTGCTGCAACTAAGTGAAGTTTCACAAACTAATTTTGAGAGGAGCACGTGATATGATTGACTACAGCTGATCCTCATTGCTAATCATTAGCTAGCCTATCAGATCATTCTAAAACTACTATAAATATCCTGCCTAAACTTCATTCCTTATCTTTGTTTTTGGAACCCCCCACCCCCCCACCCCCCCACCCTTCCCTTCTCCCTCCTCCTCTTTCATGATCGGGCAACACGGTGGCTCAGTGGTTAGCACTGCTGCCTCGCAGTAAGAAGGCCACAGGTTCAAGTTCTAATTGAGCCAGTCGGCACTCCCTGCGTGGAGTTTGCATGTTCACCCTGTGTTTGCATGGGTTTTCTCCGGGTCCTCCGGTTTCCTCCCACAGTTTAGATACATGTACATAAGTGAATCGTGATACAGTCACAAGCACTAAACGCATACATAGCAAAAGGGGGCACTCGAGAAACACCTGATCTCGTATCCCTCCTAATGCTCATAGACCAGGCGGGAACCTTGGGCTCATCTATCTCTGAGCTCAGGGTTCTCTCCCGGGACAGCATGCCAAACTTGCTATCATAGTCGAGCATTATCTAAGTGTGAACTCTTGAAATAAAGTTATGCCACCTGTGCACACACACTGGATTAACTATAGCAGTGGGCCATTCACATATAGGGTCTGTTCCACGAGCAAGTTCATTATTCGCAATGTAAGAATATATGCAATGTGCTCGCGCCTTCCAGATCCACCGAGTAGAAAACATCTCACGCCGTAGCAGTGAGAGCTGTGCGTGGCTTTCAGTGCAATGTAAACAAAAGATATGTTATGTGAATTATTACAAATTATTAAAATGATTATATATCCTATGTATGAACGCAGATGAAAACAATCGTTCATGTAAATACTTACCTAATATTAAGCATAAATTTACAATAGATGTGATAACTGTGAAACTATGACTATTCTTCAGACTATATAATCGTACAACCAAAATCTATAATCTTTGCATCTATAATTGTTATGCAGTTCTAAACAATATATGAATGTGTCTGAATGTAGAAGAAGCCTACTTAAGCAATGCACTGCTTTTGTTGTGCTTTGAAATTAAACATTTGAATATGTTTCTTACATACACCATTTTTTGTGTGTACATTGTCAATATTGGACCATTTTGGCTACAAAACCTTTGCCTACAGATTTCCTTCCACGCTGATTTTTATGACACTAAAGCTATATTCTGTATTTCATTCTTGTTTGACGGTGCATTATCCACTGACAGTTAAGCAATTTATAGCACCCATTTCCCTCCAGAATGTCTGTTTAAGTAGCAGAGGAGCATGTTGAGAATCGATGATGATGATGAACGATCTGTTAGTACACAGATTTTACAACCGCACTTCACCCTATCCCTAGATATACAGTATCTGTGTCTGCTGAACTGGCCAACTCAGAGTCCAGATTTAATCTCTTGTGCTCTGGTCTCTCGTTAAACACGTTAAAAATAGAATCTCAATATTCCAATATACCCACGGGCCTCTGGCCAGACAGGGAAGCCTTCACAGAGTCCCTAAAATGTTTTTGGCCCCATCGCTCCAACACATGGAGCCTTTCCCCTCAGCTGGGCAGCAATCTCAGCTTGGAAAGCTCCTTCTCTCTCTCTGGCTCTTGAAGTCTCAGCATCTTTGATCCGGACTGTTTAATTTTGCATGCTAGTTCCAGGTTTGTTTGCGTCCCAGGTTTATGTCCTGCGGGAAATGCTTGGTGCTTGCGTGAGAGGTTTAGTTTGCAAGGCTTGGTTTGCAGTCTGGAGGCAATCCAGGCTGCTGCGCTACAGAAGTGTGTACGTTTGGGGAAGTGACTCCCTGAGGCTCACTGTAAAAATAGCTCTCTAAATAAACCATAATTCTCTGTGTTATTAGTGCTCTTAGGAGGGAGGAAGAAATACAATTTAGCAGGTATGCTGAAAACCTCAAGGATGATTCCTTGTATTGAAATATCACAGTTACGTAAGCATTACAAAATGCTGTAAGATGCCTCAGATTTCAGTTGAAACCTTGGCGCTATCCTTGGTCAATGGCGAGTAATATTTTGAGAGTCAGAAAAACAAACACAGGCAAAACAAAACTAATTCTAGAAGTGAACATTCATTCATTCTCCTTCGGCTTAGTCTCTATATTAGAGGAGAAAGGAATCACCAACTATTCTGGTATATGTTTTACACAGCAGATGCCCTTGCAGCCGCAACCCAGTCCTGAGAATACACACACACATAGAGAGACACACTTATACACTATATGAACAATTCAGCTTATTCAGTTCACTTATACTGCATGCTTTGGACTGTGGGGGAAACCTGAGCACCTGGAGGAAACCCAAGCGAACATGGGGAGAACATGCAAACTCCACACAGAATTGCCAACTGGTCCAGCCGGGACTCAAACCAGCAAACTTCTTGATGTGAGGCAACACTGTTAACTACTGAGCCACCGTGGCGCCCCAGTGGTGCACAGTGACATAGTCATTTTTTTTACTGTACTTAAAGGGTTAGATGGGGAAAATTCTGTCATCATTTACTCACCCTTCATTTGTTCAATGTATATTTGCATTTATTTCTTCTGTTGAGCACAAAGGAAGATATTTTGAAGAATGATGGTAGCTGGCAGCCATTGACTTATTTTCATTTTTGGGTGAACTATCCATTTTCACATATTTGTACTTTACTGAATTATTTCTGTTAGGGGAGTGAGTTTGACTTTAACATCACTCCATTTTAAAGATAAATATCACACTTTTTACTTAACTACATTTTGTAAAATCAATATTTATGAGTGGATAAAAACTTAATTGGTATGCGGCAAGTATAGCATGAACTGTGTTTAATACCCGTGGATCTGAATATCAGCCTGAGGAAATTTCTTTTACATTATTTACAATATTATCTGGCAGTTCATTCCACTTTGGTAACCCCTAATAAATAAGGGACTAAGCCAAATGAAAATAAATGAATACACAATTTTAAATTTAGTCCATTTATAACTATATATAAACCTTTTATAATCTTTTAAATGGATCTTATCATGTTTACAGTTCTTATATTCTCCTGTTGCATAATGATATGCAGTATATCTTCATAGGGCTGCAATATATCATCAGGAGCCACAGGTATAAATGCTGTTTAGAATATGTAGATTTTTTTTACCTTGGTTTTAGCTTAGAATCATTCATTCATTCATTTTCTTTTTGGCTTAGTCCCTTTATTAATTAGGGGTGATCATATGTTTTACGCAACGAATGCCCTTCCAGCTGCAACCCATCACTGGGAAACACCCATACACTCTCATTCATACACATACACTACAGACAATTTAGCTAACCCAATTTATCTATAGCGCATGTCTTTGGTCACCCGGAGAAAACCCATGTGAACATGAGAAGAACATGCAAACTCCACACAGAAATGTCAACTGACCCAGCCGAGGCTCAAACCAGTGACCTTCTTGCTGTGAGGCGACAACTCTACCCACTGCACCACCACACTGCCATCAGCTAAGAATCTTCTACTGAAAAAAAGTTACCCAAAAAAGTGCACACATGTCCTTGTTGCATAATGACATATATCGAATACTGAGAATCAATGAAGAGTCAATCTTCATAAGATCTCAATGTGGACCCCCAGGCCTTAATGTTGTTTTGTCTGTACATTACTCATTAATTTGAATCTTAAAGTGATAATATTTTAAAAATCGCCAGTTTAAGCTACAAGTAATCTTTTCCGGATGATCAAAATGATGTTTTACTGTTTTTGTCTGATGTTTTTTTCTTTAAAACATGTTAAAGGGATAGTTCACCCCAAATCCTCTCATTATTCCCTCATTCAAACCTGCTTGAGTTTCTTTCTTATGTGGAACACAAAGGAAGATATTCTGGAGAATGTTGGAAAAAAGCATCAGTTTTTTCAAAGATTAAAGTCACAGACTTTTTGTATATTTTGTATTCTTACTATGGATGTCAATTGCTGCTTTATTCCAAAACTCTTCAGTCTTCTTTGATCTTGTTTTGTGTTCAACAGAAAGAAATTCATAAAAATTTTGAGCCACCTGAGTGTGAGTAAATGGTGAGGATTTTTCATTTTTGAGTGAACGATCCCTTTAATGAATAATTCTGGTGTGCAATAGCACTTCTGAATCTGCAGAGGGCAGCAGAGCGCTTTCTGTCCCGTCTTTTGGGTTTCACAGTCAGGAGCTTTTTACCATAATGAAATGGACTGTAGAACAGGAGTCAAAGCCCTGTCCTCTGAGCGTGTCGCAGTGCAGGTATATTCTGGCAGGGGCTTTATGGTTGATGTGGCAAGCGAAGGTGTTCTAGGCGCTCTCTCTTTTTTCCTCCATATGGTTGCAGGGATATAGACAGATTATAGGCTTCACACAGCAGCCCTTGACTTACACTCTGACTCTTGGCCTACTGTAAGATGGCCTCACAGGGGCCTGTGATTAGTTTTTCTATAGCAGCATTTCTGGTTTACTGCTTTATTTACTTTTAAAATAGTTATAATATTACAATATATTAGATAAGCGTCATGTGCATTTTGACTTCTTGCAAATATTATGATGAACTATCAAATAGTTCATCATAATATATATACTACTAATTAGATCGCCTTTTCAGTGACTCTTCTTGCAGTTTCTAATATTGCATGTGATGATCTTTATACACTGAAAAAAGGGATTCATTAAATTTACTTAAAGTCTTAAATATAATTAAAATATATGAAATAAGGATTAGAAAATGTAAAGCAAGTGGTAGCAAACAATTAATATGGCTGAGTTTAAACAAACAAACTAATTCAGTGATTTTCAACTTAATTTGTTTGTTTTAAGTCAGCCAATATAAATTGTTTGCAACCACTTACCATTAAAAATGCAATTCATTTTGTTATAAATGAGTAATTGATTTACTCCTTCAACTAAACAATAAAAAAAATGGATTCAATATTACTTCTATTTCTGCAACATTTTCATATTTCAGAAATGGAGTATTCCAAATCGAACAAATGAGTGAATCAATGAATCATTTGCTCAACCAATATGTTCTAAAACATTGATTCATTCAGGGAAATGAACATATTTTTTGTGGCTTCGTTTGTAACGTTTTATTTTTGGAGCCAAACAAAATACTGTAACTGTATGTGTAAAATACAGTATGTGATCTAAAATGTACTGTTACTGTACTGTAAGTTACTTTATATTAAGCTCTTGTTTGCTGAACTAAGTAACATCACATCCTGCACTTTGTTATTTTGGTCAGATTATCAATAAAGCTGTTGATTCAGTAAAAAAATTATGTTGAATATTACATAAATATGTTTGTTTGAATGATGTCATGCGTGTTTGCTTCAACATTTTGGACTCGGGATGTCCATGTGCTGTCATCTTATAGAAATAGGATAACTAGCTTCTGGTGGATGTCATGAAGATAATGTTACTAGTCTCAGATTAAATGTTTACAGACCACCCACAGCCTGTTCACTGACTGCCTGATGCATATTGGAGAGTCTTTTTGACTGTGAGACTACACAGGTTTTATTTCTTTATTTTCTTTCTATCTGAGTCACACATTTTATGTTAATGTACAGTTGAAGGCAAAATTATTAGCCCTTCTGTAAAAGTTGTACCTTATATGGTACAGAAAAGACCTGATACTGTTCTGTGGCTTTTATGGTATTTAAATGAAGGTACACAATTGTTCTCATAAAAAGGATACATAAGTGTTGGACAACTCCTTCTTTATTAGAATATCTATGAAAATAAATATTACTGCAAAGGCAAAGTGATTTTATGAATAATTTACATATAAAAACAAAAACCATCATTTAAAAGAATGTGTTTAAAGAAACTCAAAAATATTAATTATTAAGTTCTGTAATACAAAACAACTGATAAAACGAAACTATAGATATTGTAAACTAAACATTTAAGGCATTTTTAATAAACATTTGGTAAGCATTTTCTAATAAATACATTTTCATTATTGATATCCGCACCTTTTGATGTTTTCTTTCTGCTGGCAAAAGTCCTGCATATGTTCATGTAGTGCATTGTATTTCCTGCATTGTATTTTAGTATTGTAAAACTAAATCAAACATTGTGCATATCTCGTTACAATATTTTTGCATAATTCTATTTCCATTTTAAAGTTAAGTAAATTAAATGAACTTTTAAGTGGTTTTGTGTGAAAATTGGAGAAAAAATGTTTTATATTGCACATGGGAGAATGTATTTCTGTAACATTCTTTGTAAAAAGTGTTGTGAAATGTTTAGCAAAAAACAGATCTTTTGATTGATGTTAAAACATTTGTTTAAAAATGTATTTGATGTTTTACATTTACTGAAAATAAATTGACACATTTTGGATATACAGTAACAAAATGCCTTTAAATAGTTCTTGAAGGAACACATTGACACTGTTAAAGTACAAAGTTGTCACTGTGGTGGTACCTTCATGGATCAGATTTGTACCTTTGATGAAAGTACAATGCTGTAAGGTGCATTTTGGTTTCCCATGGTACAAATCATGTCCTTAAAGGTACAAACTGCAATGGTACAAATTTGTTTCTTTGTCTTAAGGTGCAATTCTGTCCCATAAAAAGGTACTGCCTCAGTGACAAGGGTTTGTATCTTCTTTGGTACAACATTGTACGATTTTTTTTCTGAGAGTATACAGTAGAAAAAGAATAATTTACACAATGCACACTTTCATCTAGCTGGATGTTGTAAACAAATATTCCTTGTGATGATGAAAGGTCTGATGTAAGATTTCTTGAAGACGACAGTTCGAATAGAGCGCAGGATGTCTATTTTCCTCTGGCTTTTTAGTAAAAATCCTTTTAGTAAACTAAATGCTTTGATATTTTCATTAAGTGTCGATTAATCTGTTTACTACTTTCTCTTTTTTAATGCGTTTTGTCTATAATGCCTCTCAGTGTACTTCAGTGGTGTCAGAGCTGTCAGACACATACAGAGCTAATTGAGTTAATTGAGTAACAATTGTTGAGATGTGGGAGTTACTGTAGGGTGGCTTGTCAACTCTTCTTCTCAACACTCTCATCTTTTCACACCTGTTTTTAATAGTCATTCTCCTCACGCTGTGACCGTACACATCCGAGACTTCACACACACACATTCGCACGAAGCCAAGGGGTGCAAGAGGATCCCCATACTTGGATTTCACCCTCTCATCATGACATCCATTAAAGTCCTGCTGGGTCCCAGTCCCTAGCGGGTAGACAGCACATTAGCGCTTGGACCATTGAGCTCAACAAGGCACTGCTCTGAATTATTGATCTCAACACAACTAATGAGGAAACCCTATCCCCTCTTTTGATGAGGCACACACACACAGACATACGCACGCACCGCTGTCACACTACTGTTTAAGTTCTGCAATATCGTCCACACCAGCATACTGCCCACCCAGCCGTCAGTTGGTTTGCCAGGACTGGGGTGGTCCATATAATCAACCTGTTAATCAGTGCATTGACGTTCACAGGCTCAAATGGCCTCGCTGAAAAGACCAGTGCTGCATTTCCCTTCGTAAGCATATGTAGAACGGAGAGACCATTGCCACTAATGATATCTATGATCAGATTAGATGATTGCAATTTTTTGGGGAAATGCAACCCAGGGTAGATGAGTTAACATGCTGGTCTAATCCATATGCCGCATGGTCATCTGTTGTATTTTTATTACCTTAGTTCAAGAGTTCACACTTAGCTGATAATCAATAAAGCGTATTTGGCATGCTGTCCCGGGAGAGAGCCCTGAGCTCGTAATATCCTCGAGCCCGGGGCTCCCTCCCGTTAGAAGGGCGAGAGGGGAGTTCGAGCTCAGGTAGGTCTCGAGAACTCCCCTGCTTGTCGCCGCGTGAGAAGTGTAAACTAGGGTTGTTTTCGGTGATAATTTGGTTTAATCTATTGCTATGGTATATGTTTTTGGACGGTGTGAGGAAACCGGGGGACCCCGGGGGAAACCCACGCGAACACGGGAAGAACATGTAAACTCCGCACAGAAACACCAAACAGCCTGATAGGAGGTTGGACCAGCGGTGTTCTTGCTGTGAGGCAACAGTGCTAGCCACTGGGCCACCGTGTCGCCCTATCGGAAAAAAGGGGGAGGAAGTAGGGGTGGAAGGAGGGGGAAGCTTCAAGACGAAGATAACTGGAGTGAAAAACTCTGGTTATTTATAATGCTTCCGTAATCATCTAATGGGTCAGATTACGGAGCTAATGAGGAGCCAGCCGTGTTGATCATAAGCACGTGATCCTCTCGAAATTAGTTTATAAATAAACCACACTTGTCATGTAATGGTCACTGTGTGTTCAAACTGGTAACACTTTACAATAACAGTACATGGATAATGATGTGTTAATATGTAAACTAAACATTACTTTATTATGAACTAATGATGAGTTAATGCATGCGCTAATCATAAACTAACTGAAACTATGACATGAGTCACTTAAGTTCATGTGTCAATAACGGCTACCTTAATTACTTGTTAGTACATGCTTGTTTGTTAATGTATTAATTACTACATTCGTTTATACTTAATTTAACCATCATGAACTCATGACATGTTAATATATATATATATATATATATATATATATATATATATATATATATATATATATATATATATATATATATATATATATATATATATCATGACTTTACTTGGAGGGGCACATTAACCCATTCTTAACTACTCATGAACTCCTTATCGATGTCCAATTAGTTCGTTTACACTGAATAACAATAGAAACATGGGTAACACTTTAGTTTAGGTCATAATTCATGCTATTACCTACTGGTTTATTACTTGTCTACTATTAAGATTCTAACGGTTCATTATTAGTTATAAAGTATGATCTTATTCTGCATCCCTAATTCTACCCAAAGCCTAAACCCAACTTCTACCTACTAATTATTAGGTAGAATTATTAGCTAGTAGAGTTAGTTCATAGTTTGTTAATACTGTGAATTGTGAGCTAAACTTAAGTGTTACGTAAAAAAAAAGTGTTCTGTCAACATCAAATGTTTAAACAAAAGAGTTCATGAATAGTTAAGGATGAGTTCATGATGATGTGCCCTTCCAAGTAAAGTCATGACATAATTATACATTAACAGCTTATTAACAGTTACATTTAGCTTAAATGTTAATTAATAGATTAATTAACAACATGGACAATTTAAACAGGAGTTCATGAGTAGTTAAGGATGAGTTAATGGTGATGTGCCCCTCCAAGCAAAGTCATGACATAGTTATACATAAACAGTTCATGTTGGTTACATTTAGCTGAAACTTAAATAATAATTAATACATTATTTAACGTACTAACAAGTAATTAAGGTATCTGTTATTTACACATGAACTCTTGTGACTCATGTTGTAGTTAAAATTAGTTTATAATGAGCGTGTACATTAACTTATCATTGATTCATATTAAAGCAATGCTTAGTTTACATATTAAATACACCATTATTCATGTACTGTTATTGTAAAGTGTTACCTTTACACTTGCAGTTCTGGTGAGGAAAATTCCCTAACATGGGTCAGGAAAGTCTTTCTAAACTTTTATGATTTTCTTTCTTCTGTTGAACAAAATAAGACATACTGAAGAATGTTGGAAACCAGAAGACATCGACATTCATAGTAGGAACAAACTATGTTCAATAGAGGAAAGAAACTCAAACAGGTTTGGAACAAGTGGAGGATGATGACAGAATTTTTATGTTTTGATGAAACATCCCTTTAAGTCGAAAACTGAATATACAAGACGTGCTGGGTGTAGGTATGATGTTTTTTTTTTATCACCTGAGAACTTTTAAAGAGCTTATGTGATGAATAAAGTCAAAACAGTGGCAGGATCACACACAAATGAACATCTGCTGCTAGGAGATGTATTTACAACACCTTTATTGAACTGTGATTCGCAACACAGACAAATACAATGAAACACAGGTATAATCAAGCATTCTGACCTTCACATCTTGTAATAGCATGTTCTGTTTTTGGTTTGCTTAGATGTCTTTGGTCTGTGTTAGAGTTACATTTCAGTCTAAGTACACCAGAGTTTGTTATGAAGCAGATCAAGACCTTTCTTTTCATCTGTCTCAGGCTGCTTGTTTGGTGTGCACCAGGGTTTGGTTGACAACTCTCATGCTTTTGCAAATGAACCACACTGATAAAGTCAATAAAGGCTCATTCTGAAAACGTAGCCTTATAAGCATTTTTGGAGATCATGAATTATGTAGCCAGAAGTACATATGGGCGTATTGCGTCTTTAAAACAAACGCTTCGGGTGGTATGATGCCATTCCTTTTCGCGCAACCACTTACCTCCATATGGACAGCTTTCCTGTTGTTACCAGTTTGTCCAGCGGCTTGCTGGTCAATCAATGCTTTTTAAAACACTATCGGTTGGGTTTAGGGAAGGTGGTGGGGAGATCGGTCGGTTGGTCTGTCAGTCAGTCAGTCGGTCAGTCGACAGCGGCCTCTGGTGAATTTACGTGAGAACAGCAGACGCGAATGGCACTCGTGAGAGAAATTTGAGATCTCAAAAAACGTACACAGTGGCCTCTGGTGGATTTGCGAAAACAAAACTGCAAAAAACGTACCTCCTGAGACGTATTTGGCTTTCTCCAGAAATGTATACAGGGCTACGTTTTTAGAATGAGCCTGGGTTGGAAAAATCAATTTCACCTGACTTTATTTTAAATCAAGTCAAATGTGCCAAGTCTGAATGGCTTCCCCTTACTGTTTAATTAAAACCTATTTTAAGCATCTTCTTAGACAAAGTAGTATACAATAGAAAATGATATTTTATGGTGTTTTTTTCTGAATTAGTGCTGGACTAGCTGGTGGCATAACAATGTTGATTTCAATCATAGAAGTAACCATAGAAGTTGACCTATTGAGACTTGCTGGTAAAGCTAGTTAAGACTTGTTCTGAATGCAATTTAAATTTAAATTTTAATGTGCAGTTTTAATTTATGTAGATAATTTGAGCATGACAGGAAATTTCTATAACGATCAAATTGTTGATTTTATTTAAAAACATATGTTAATTATTGAGGGTGTCACGGTGGCTCAGAGGTTAGCCCTGTCACCTCAAAGCAAGAAGGTTGCTGGTTTGAGTCCCGACTGGGTCACCTGGCATTTCTGTGTGGAGTTTGCATGTTCTCCCTGTGTTCGAGTGGGTTTTCTCCGGGTCCTCCGGTTTCCCACACAGTCCAAAGTCATGCGCTATAGGAGAATTGGCCATACTGTACGAGTGTGAATGTGAGAGTGTATGGGTGTTTTCGAGTACTGGGTTGCGGCTGGAAGGGCATCCACTACATAAAAAATATGCCAGAACAATTGGCGGTTCATTCCACGGGGGCGACCTCTGATAAATAAGGGACTAAGCTGAAGGAAAATTAATGAATGAATGAATGTTAAATACTGGCATGACAATTGTGTTTGAAAGCTTACATTTTTTCAGGACTTGCATAAAGCTTTTATTTGTAGCTTCCCCATATTTCCTAAACATAAAGTCATTTACTTCCTGTCATTCCAGTTTAAATTCCATTAAACTTCTCGTGGGATGTGACCTGTTCAATCCAATATCAAATAGATGTTTAGAAATGCTGCCAGCTTCTTCTCTGCTGTCAGGGTACTTTTTCTATTTGCTTTGCCACTGTTTGCATCAACAGATGATGAACTGGGATTCATGACCTTCCTCTTGACCTTTACAAAGTAAATGATTTACAAATCCCCAATAACGAGTGGTTAATCAGTAAAGATCAGTATAAAGAGCTCACCTGCATCAGTGTGTTTACCCATTGGTGGATCAGGGCACACGCACGACTCCATCCTCATTATGAGTTGTTTGCTCAGGTGCTGGTCTAACAGTGTGTTTGAGTGCTCTCCTGGATCAGATGACGGTGTGCGTGTGAGTGCACATGTAATGTACCTGTAGTATAATAATAGAGCTTATACACCCAATTTCCCCCTCCCTCCTTTATTTTCAGTCTCTGTCTCTGTACGGTGCACTATCGAGAGTGTCAGCCAGCCTCCTTAGTATTCACATCCCCTCTCGCTGACTTACTGCACAAGCCAGAGACAACAGAGGAGAGAGAGAAAGGGAAATAAGGAACAAACAGGAAGACAAAATAAAAGATTGCAATTTTTCTAGCCTTTGGCTCAAGCGTGCATAGTGTGTGTGCTTGTGTAGAGCTTTGGAGAATTCATATTTGACACCTTTGTTATTCTCTTGCCTTTTGCAAATGGTCGATTCACCCCTGCAGCACGGCATTCCACCGCCAGAAAGGCTGCTATGAGCTCAGTTCTAGTGAGGCGAGTCGAATCGTTTACATGCCGAAGATGTTCAATTCTGAATTCTTTATGAGGTGTATTTCATCCCCACAATGACATGTTTTGAAATTGGCCCAGTTGTGCTAAATAAGACTGTGGCTTGTGTGTGTCTCTCTCTCTTTGTTAGTTGCTCTGTCTCGCTCATTCTCCCTTCCAGTCTTTTCTCTGTGTCACTCCATGTCTCCTCATCCCTCTGTCAGTTTGAATTTAGTTTAATCTCCTCCTCCTCATTCCTTCGCTCTGTTGCTCCCCGTTGAATCTCTTCCCGATGCACTGTCCCCTTTCCCCCAAACTATAGAGAAAAGCTTTATATTTCCTGCAACAGAAAGACTAAAGAAGGGAGCCTGAGGGAGGTGCAGAGAGAATGTTAATCCCCTTACAAGTTCACTGTCTCAAGGTTGCAAAAGGGGGAGAGAAATGAAAGATGGGGGAAGTGACCACCACCATCACGACTGCCATAAACAGACTGATTATGAGAGTGAAAGAGATGGAGGGAAAAATTGTGAGAGAGAGAGAGAGAGAGAGTGTGGCGATGCTTCCATGCTTCGCACTCTGCAGGATGACAAGCGGCTGCTGCCTCTGCAATTGGCCGGGACTGCCACCAATCAGAGCGCAGACAGGGAAGGTGCCTTTAGGTTATACCCAACCCCAAAAACAAGAAGCGGGGAGAGAGATAGGGAGAGCAAGAGAGGAAGAGAGAGAGAGAGAGAGTGCGGTGCAGACACCGGCTTGACTGTGCTACTGAGACATTTCTTCATGGTATCTGAGAAATGTTCCTGTTGAAGGGAAATTGTTCATCTTCTGTCTTCTGTAGAGAAGCACGGTTTGCCCCGGTGTGCCTGCAGGGATTTGGGCTCATTCACTGACTGCCGGCATTTCTGACCCCTCTCCATTTCTGGACCCTCCCCCACACTGCCCTCTGACTCACCTGAGAAAAGACAGCAGAAGACCTGCAGATCCCTCCCCTCAGAATAGTGCTCATTTACCTGGAGAGAGAAAGAGAGAGAGGACGTACGAGATACAGGATGGACAACAGCTATGCTCTCTATCACACTGCGCTTTCAGCTTAACTCACTTCTGGTTTGGAGAAGAGACGCAGAGAGGAGCGCGAAGACCAACTTCTGCTCCCCTGGATTAGAATTCACGGAGAGCTGGTCCTGATCGCAGGAGCGAGGCTTAAGGATGATCTTAGGTGAGTTTTCCTTCAGTTCCTCTCCAGTTAATAAAGTGCTGTGGCACCACTGACACTTGAATTAAGGTACATAAACTGGGCTTTGAGCATATAACTTCCTCAATAGCATTGTTGCCAACTTAAAAGGACTTGTGTAGACTTGATGTGCAAGGAGTGAATCATCGTGGTTTCTTCAAGATGAATTTGGGCTGACGCTGAAGGTCACAGTTGTAGCAGCGGGTGTCCAACGTTACAAGCTGTTTCACCTTTGGTCAGCTGCCCGCTGTCCGCTCTCACAGGGGTTTTGACAATGGAAATTCAAGCCAGGTTTAAAATGTAAAGGGACTGAATGCACCACTTCCTGAGTTGAACTTCCTCACTTTAACTTTATGACATGATAAACTAGGTGCGTTTGGTTGACCAGGTGAATCTTGTGCTTGTGTGTGTTTTGTTGATTTCTGCTTTTGCTTATTGTTATCATGACTGCAGTAGGCAAGTACCGCTATAGAATATCTGCCTAAAACTGATATTTATAATTATATTAATCTTGTATGAAATACTGATATCATTGTTAGTATTATTTTAGAAATGTTGCATAGCTTAAAATAAAACATTAAAATAAAATAAAAATCAGTTAATCATTTTGAATTAATTTTCTTCAAATAACACCGCTGTAAAGCGCAATATGTCTAAAGAAGTATTTTTAATTACGTTGCGTTAACTTTAGGCTAGTAGGTAATACTAATGTGAAAATGGGAGTATAAAAAAAGGACCTATAGTTTTCACAAATAAATTTATGAAGGAAAATTTTACGTTGGCTGAGAATCAAGATGGGCGACACGGTGGCTCAGTGGTTAGTGCTGTCGCTTCACAGCAAAAAGGTCGCTAGTTGCTAGCTGCTCCAATTTCCCCCACAGTCCAAAGACATGTGCTATAGGTGAATTGAATAAACTAAATTAACTGTAGTGTATGTGTGTGAAAGAGTGTGTATGGATGTTTCCCAGTACTGGGTTGCAGATGGAAGGGCATCCCGTGTGTAGAACATATACTGGATAAGTTGCCTGTTCATTCCACTGTGGCGATCCCTGATGAATAAAGGGACTAAGCCGAAGGAAAATGAATGAATGAATGAGAATCAAGATAGAACCGCTATCCCTAAACCTTAAATCCCCTTCAGAAGATTATAATCATACAGCTGAAATCAGAATTGTTAACCCCCTGAATTATTAGCCGCAGGTTTATTTTTTCCCCTAATTTCTGTTTAACGGAGAGAAGATTTTTTTTCATCACATTTCTAAACATAATAGTTTAATAACTCATTTCTAGTAACTGATTTATTTTATCTTTGCCATGATGACAGTAAATAATATTTGACTACATATTTTTCAAGACACTTCTATACAGCTTAAAGTGACATTTAAAGGCTTAACTAGGTTAATTAGGTTAACTAGGCAGGTTAGGCTAATTAGGCAAGTTATTGTATAGCGATGGTTTGCTCTGTAGACTATCAAAAAAAATATAGCCTAAAGGGGCTAATAATTTTGTCCTTAAAATGGTGTTAAAAAAATTAAAAACTGCTTTTATTCTAGCCAAAATAAAACAAATAAGTTTTTCTTTAGAAGAAAAAAATATTATCAGACATACAGTGAAAATTTTCTTGCTCTGTTAAACATAATTTGGGAAATATTTAAAAAAGAAAAAAAATCAAAGGGGGGCTAATAATTATAATATATATATATATGAAAGCTATAAACAAGCTTGACAGTTTATTAGCGTTAACTATAATAATTTTTTATAGTCTTTTGGGTGCTTCAGGAGAGTTCCGTCATTGCTCTAGGCTATAGATATGTGTGTGGTGACTAGAGGCTGCAGCATCTGAGGCAGCTCATGTTCCTGCAGGGGTTGTGTGAATAAAGCCTCTGCACTCCATTGCAAAAACACAATCGCATCAGACAGTTGTCATTGTATGGCTCAGTTTAGGTATGTTCGATTACAACATGTCTGTTTTTAAAGTACCTGTAGCATGCATACCTGTGTGCTGCTGTGCTATAAGTGTTGCTGCGTGTGTTTGTTTGTGTAACACTCTGTGAGGGAACACCAGTTGAGGCCACATTGTTTAACGCATGCCTGGGCTAATTTAACAGCCGGGCTGCTACACTTCTCGTCGGCATTTTCCTCGGGGCATGTTTTCCAGGGAGCCAAGCATAATGATTATAGGCCTTGTAATGTGTGATCTGTCTGCTCTATGTATGTGTGTGCGCGAATATGCCATTATTACTACAGATAGAAAGGATTTATAGTTGCAGTGCATGGTTATGCACCACACGTTTGTGAAATATCTCTTTTTACCAGCTCTAGTAAGCACAGTGGGTTGGCTTGTGGAATATCATCACTATATATGTTCTGTTAAAGGGAAAGTTCACCCAAAAATGAAAATTCTCTCCTAATATACTCGCCATTCACTTGTCACAAACCTGTTTGAGTTTCTTTTTTTTCCCGTTGAACACAAAATAAGTTATTTTAAGAAATGCTGAAAAGCTGTAACCATTAACTTTCATTGTATTTGTTTTTCCTACTGGTTTCTAACATGATTCAAAATATCTTCTTTATTTTAAAAGAGAAATAGAAACTCATAAACCAATGAAACCACCTGAGGGTGAGCCAAATAGCAAGTTAATTGTGATGTTTGGTTTTGACTACTATAGTATTTGTTTTTCCTACTGGTTTCTAACATGTTTCAAAATATCTTCTTTATTTTGAGAAATGGAAACTCATAAACCCATGGAACCACTTGAGGGTGAGCAAAATAGCGAATACATTTTCATTTTTGGGTGAACTAACCCTTTAAATTCAAGGAAGATGATTTGCAAATAAGTGTGTTTTTTTATAGACTCTTCTTAAGCAGCATGAGCAGCATGAACATTCTTCTAAACTTCTTTTGTGTTGCACAGAAATAAAATCTATCTATCTATCTATCTATCTATCTATCTATCTATCTATCTATCTATCTATCTATCTATCTATCTATCTATCTATCTATCTATCTATCTATCTATCTATCTATCTATAAAAATGCAATCTTAGTCTTAAGAGTTTAAACTGATTTTCTCTATGTGTGAGGGGTTGCAAAATTGTGATGGAGCACTTAAATTTGGCCTCGTTGAACAAACAGACGAGCACAGACGTGCCGCTCAGTTCCCATCAAAAGCGGCAGGAATGATGTTTGTGACTGAAGAGATGGGCTAATGGCTTCATTAACCCGTCTGATTACAGCTGCGTCTATCCAATCTAATCAGTCACGTCTGACAACCAATGTTTTCAAGTAGGCTACTCCATCTGACGGAGCAATGTTTTTGAGCACTCTGTCAGCATTTGTGTGTTCATTAGCACACTTCCATCTTTATTTGCTTTTAAATAAAATTCAGACTATTTATGAATGAATACTTGATATCTGTTTTTGTTTAGGGACCTCAGGTTTAGGGACACGTCTGCATGTGGTAACATTTACATGAAATAATTAAATGATACAGTGCATTCCTCTAAATGAAGATCTGATTCAGAACCTCATATCTTTGTAATTACTGTTGCTTGTAATGTAGGATGTTAGAATTTCAAACAAAGACTTTTGTCATTGTGGTGACCTTTAGATTGCAGATGCACCAAGAACGCCACGTCTCTGCACTATTTTACACTCCAGTAAACAAAAACGATCTTACACACTTGCCAACACAATGTACTGTACAAGCTGTAGTGTGATGCGAAACAATCCTTTCATGAACTTCCCATTTTTTGTGCAGAATGTGTGTGATGACTCATTTTACAGTCCTTATCTAAATATACTCTAAATGACCTTGACCAGATCCCGTTCCTCCTTTTTATTCTGCACCTGCTTTCAGCACATTAATGGCCCATTCAAGCCAATGCCTATTACTATAATGAAAACCAAATTAGCATCCACATCAATGCATGATAATCAGTTTGTTAGTCATTATTGTGCATTGCCGACACTGCAGTTTTGCCGTCTGCCACTTTAAATGCTCAAACTTGTTAAAGATGGATGGATTTTGATTGGGTGTTAATGTTTGTGTTATTGTTCATCAGCTGTAAAGAAGCAAACAAACAAACAAAATTACACACTTTGAAGATGATTGCAGTGTTATTATTGCTCAATACACTTAGCATTGTTGTGAGCTTTCTATTCTAATAGGATTATTACAATTATGAAAATATAATATAATATCATTCTGATGTTATTGTCCCTGGTGTGATTGGTCCATAACTCGACTGTTCTCTAACACTACCCTTACGTTTTTTTTTTGCTAATCCCAGTATTTTTGTCTGTTAGTCACTTTATGTAGATTATGATTACGATATTGCATCCTAAATTATTGATATATCATGGACAACCCCCCCCCCCACCCAAAAAAAACCCCACACAACTATTGTCACAATCCCCAGCGATCTAGCCTATGCAGATCACTGGAGAACTACAATTCTGCCACTAAACTGCACTACATTTCCCATGAGGCACCTCACACACACACACACACACACACATTAGTTCCGGATCACAACTGATTACTTGCACACAGCTGTAGCCCATGATGACTTATTAGTTGGTCTATACAGCATATACATCACCCATACTCACACACATTGCTGAGTCTTGTTTACTTGTAACATTACCAAGCGTTATAAGTTGTCCTTACGCTACAACTAACTTCTAGAGCTGGGCGATTAATCTAAATTAAATTGCAAACCTGATTGATCATACCTATTATCACAAACATCTTTTTGTGGCCAGAGGTCACTCAAGTGAGGAAACTCCAAACCTGAAGAAACCCAGGAAATTCACTTAACCTTGCATTTTAAACTAAAGTTTTAACTGCTTTCTTTGATTTAGGATGACTGTAATCACACGACTACAGAATCATCTTACAGAAGGATTTATTTCAAACACTCGACTGAAGTTATAAAGTGCGGTTGGAGCAAAAACATGTGATTAAATATGATATTTTCATGTGCAGCATTACACTGCACTACACTACACAGTGCCATAATTCACTGAGACACAAGGCAAACAGGTGTCATTATCACTGAACGGTTATCCTTATGTCATTGTTGTCCAATAAAATAGCTTTCGATTAGGTCTGGGCTATATTGCAAAACAAAAAAAAAAAATCATATAATAGGATTAGGAGTTTTTTTATTTGACCACATTATTTTAATTTATCAACATTCCTAAGGCAAATAATTTTAACAGTCAAAAACAAAAATATTTAAACAAAATTTATTTATATTAAAATAAACATAAGTGTTAAGGAAACTCTTAATCTTTATAAATAAAATGTTACAAAGTGTGTGCAATGGTAAAGTGTGAATGCTGAACAATCAAGGCAAACTTTAAGGTGTGACAGTAATACAGTTACTGATACAGTAAACCTCAAACTCTGTAAACAATACAAATTATGATAATCAAATCTGAGCTTTCAAGTAAAGGAACCAACCATCATTATTCAAATAAATATTGCAACATTAGAAATTGTGAAGTTGAATGACTACATTACCGCTATGCTAAAAAATCTTTCAGATGGGGTGCTGGTGGCTGGAATGCACAAGAAAAGAATCATTCTGGCGACATCCTTGCATCCTTTTTTATTTACAATCTCTTCACTGCTACTAGCCATGGCATTCATTTTCACGTATGTTGTTATTCTGACCGGAGGTGACAATGGCAAAACCTAAAACTTGCACGTACAAGCGCGAGCGCATGATTTCCTTTACCATTTTTAATGTGCTTTGCGCTCATGCTCCTCTGGCGCCTCTCGTAACTAAGTGACCATCAAACGTTTTCTCAGAGGATGACAAACGGACAAACCATTGCTTCAGCTCCGATACAAGTTTATGGAGAAAAGTAAAAAGCATTGCTGTGTTGGATGCACTGTGTTTGTCTGAGGTAATTAGTCTATCGTTGTTACTGAAATGTGTACATTCCATACAAAGTTTGAAGCAGATTGGTTGGTTCTACCTGCATGAATTGCGGTGCGCTCAGTATTCGGAAAAGTTCTGATGTTTTTCAACTTGGTGTACTTGGAAAATGTGTGTACGTCACATGCACAACACTCCTTATTTGCAAGTCGCGCACCTCAGCAGCAACATTTTAATAAAACTATAGCCTTCATAAATTACCGATACCGATTTTCTTCATAAATACTGATACAGCTTTTATCACCCGGCCCTAGTTTCAATTTTTAACTTTATGAAAAAAAACTATTTCATAGCTTGTCAGGGTACTACAACTCTAAGAAATAAATGCTGCTCCATCTGAAAGCACATGCTGGAGACTTAATAGAATCGGCTTTACTGACAAAATGTACATGAGAATTGCCTTCTATTATTCATCCAGCCCTACAGTGCAGACTTACATGGCTTTAACAGCTTGCATGATGCCATCAAGAAGGTGGAGCTAGCGACTGGCATGTTTTTTTTTACTGGCTCTAATGAACAAAATATCATGAAGGCAGAAGCGTAAACAGTTGTGTAGGACTGTAAAAAAATGCATGCTACTCTTTCTTTCAAAAAGTAATGAAGCATTCCACACATAGCATCCATTGTTGGCCAATATGACATACTATATAACCAGGGCTTAATTTGTGCCGGAAACATGCCGAATCCGAATCCGGCACCTCATTTTACCGATCCCCCTTCTCACCGCCCCGCTGTTCACGTTCACTTTCTTCCGCGACTCCCCAACCCTCTTCACTTTCGTCCACGACACCCCTCTGCCATCCACCTCACCATTCCCCCCTTTGGTGCGCGACACCTCTCCATCCTCGATTAACATGCCGGAGTCGTTACCCTAATCTGCTGTATACAACCAATACTCTACGATCACCACATCACTTTATCTCAAACAAATTAGCCAAATGCCACAATTGGGCTAAAAATCATGTAGTTTAAACCTGCCATTAGTGTGTTGTGTTGGGACATTCAGCTCCAGTGGTGATGACGGCACAGTTGACTCAGATAATGGGACACAAATGTTCTGCAGTAGAGTTGAGATCCACTGAGCCCCACGGTCACCACTCAGTGGCATAAATCCACACATACAGACACACACACACAGTGACAGTCTGGAGCAGTGGCACACCGCCTGGTCCCCCGTGTTTCTGTCGGCAGGACTGAGACAAAGAGTGGGGTTGGCTGCTGAAGGAGAGGTGAGTAACCCGAGCAGCAGCATTGCGATGTGCATTCACTGCCGCCTGCCCAGTGTGGAGTTTCCATTGTGACCAACCAGTCAGAACCCCCCCCCCCCCTTTTCCCCCGCACACCTGCACACCTGTCTGAGTGCACACACACTTACACACACACACTAAAGCTCTCAGAGCAAGTTCATTTATAGGAGTAGATTCCAAATTGAATTGTTGACTCACTCTCACGTTGTTCACGAGTTTCACATGTGCTCTGTATTTATATAAGCTGTACAGTAGCTTCATTAACAAATATGCATTTGGAAGATACTGTTATTCAACTAGTTACTCTTCTTTATAAGTCAATGCAATTGCTGAGAATCAAACCCATTACCTTTGGGTTGCAGCCTTTAGGCTTTATTGTTTCAGCTGAGCTTTTTTATTATGGTCTCCTCATTTCCAAACAAAGGCTCTTTTTCTATGTGATATTAACATTTGTTTCCTATAATTGAATAATAATTGGTCATACAAGATGCATTGCCATTTTCACCTGCTATTAAGGTTCAAATACATCTTGTGACCACTTGCTCAGATTTCAACACGCTCTATATCGCTTTCATGGTGCGCTCAGTGTGACGCACGATCACTACTGGATGAAAACAACCATCCCAGCAGACACACAATGTCATAAGACGTTAATATTAGGTTTACAGTAGGTCATCAGTGTCTAAGGACAATGTTATTTTGATGTCCAAAAATGACGTGAAATGGCGTTGAATTTATTGATTTGAGGTTGTGTTGGAAAGTGACCAAAGTCCAACAACGAGCCAACATCTTAAACCAACATCATATTGACGTCAAATACTGACATTTATTCATCAGGTATGGCAACCAAAATCCAAAATCTGAAAGACATCATATCGGTAACGTCCACACAATGTCAAGCTGTTACATCATTAGACGTTGACATTTTGGTGTTTTTAGGTTGTGTTGGAAAATAACCAAACTGCAATGTCTGTCCAAGGTTGAACATTGAAATCGGTCTGACATTGGGTTCTGACGTCAATCTGATTTTTATTTCCAAACAAAATGCAACGTCCCATGATGTTGGGATACAACGTCAATCTGACGTCATGTTGACATCCTTTGCCTGCAGGCATGTGAATGCAATTTGAAAATGCAATACTGTTGTGCAGCTATTTAATCCTTGTAATGATTTTTGTCTTTTGAAGTGGGAAATCCTCTATTTGCTCATTTTTTTGGCAACTTAACTTGAAGTTTTTTTTATATGGAGTTCGTTTGGCGGCGGAACCACACATCACTTTGTCTCCTTAACCAATCACCTACTACCTAAAACTTATTTAAGGCAGATCAGCCCTCTAGCCCTGTTCTTTTCTTTCTCTCAAACCCACCCCCGCTTCCTCTATTTCCTTGCTTCCCATTCACAATCTTATAACCCTCTCTGCACTCCTAGGTTGAATTGGGGGGTCCAATCACTCTACCAAAAATATTGCAGAGACGGTACCCCCACTTTGAGTCTCTGAGCATCATCGTAGGATGCCCGATCAACCTACCTACCTACCTGTTTACTGTTTATCCTCTTACTTCCCTTCCCCTTCATTCCACTGTTTTCTTACCATCCCCTTTATCCCTACATACCTTCAATAATGTCTAGCTCAAAGTGTGGCGTGGTCCATGGGTGAACCACTATATTTAAACATACTGAAATATGAATAAGATTTAAAAATAAGAGAAAAGATTAATTTCTATAAATAATTTCACATTTTAGTCTTTCTTAAGCAAATGTATCATTACCGTTGTTCTAATTTAGAATTTTTAGCAGTGCCAGTGTGTTACTTGCCATTTCTTTATAATTGTTTGTAAAAATTAAACTAACAATTTTACTCATTGACTTAATTCCTACATCAGTATTTTCCCCAAATATGAATTACTTTTACAATAATCTTGCATTATATACTATAACATTTCGATTGAATGCACAGAAATAAGTCCATATCAGAATCAGAATCGGTTTTATTGCCAAGTGTGCTTCACACACACAAGGAATTTGTTTTGGCTACAGAAGCTTCCAGTGTACATAAAGTGACAAGTGACAACACAAAATAAATCTGAAAAAATAAGATAATAATAATAAAAAATGATGAACATTAAACAGATGCGGTTAGTGAAGAAACCTGGATGTTGAGTTGTATGTACAGAATGTTATAAATATACAGGTTATAAGGTGCTGTGTACAAGTGCGGATGTAGAAAGTATTGCATTGTATATTGATATAAGGTGCTGTGTACAAGTGCGTATGAGAAAGTATTGCACATATTTATTGCACAGTAGGGGAATATTTAACTGTTCATAAGGTAGACAGCCTGAGGAAAGAAACTTTTCCTGTGTCTGGCTGTTTTTGTGCTCGGTGCTCTGAAGCGCCGACCAGACGGTAACAGTTCGAACAGGTAGTGTGCTGGGTGTGAGGCGTCCAGAGTGATTTTGCGAGCCCTTTTACTCACTCTGAAAGAGTACAGTTCTTGAAGTGTAGGAAGGGTAGTGCCAGTGATTCGTTCAGCAGTCCGGACTATTCGCTGTAGTCTACGGAGGTCAGTTTTGGCAGCTGAGCCGAACCAGACGGTGATTGAAGTGCAGAGGATGGATTGGATGACAGCTGAGTAGAACTGTACGAGCAGCTCCTGTGGCAGGTTGAACTTCCTCAGCTGACGAAGGAAGTACAGTCTCTGCTGGGCTTTCTTCACAATAGAGTCTATATGAGTGTCCCACTTCAGATCCTGAGAGATGGTGGTGCCCAGGAACCTGAATGACTCTACTGCAGCCACAGTGCTGTTCATGATGGTGAGTGGGGGGAGTGCAGGGGGGTTTCTCCTGAAGTCCACTATCATCTCCACTGTTTTGAGCGTGTTCAGCTCCAGGTTGTTGTATCTGCACCATAACGCCAGCCGCTCCACCTCCTGTCTGTATGCAGACTCGTCACCGTTCTGGATGAGGCCGATAACAGTAGTGTCGTCTGCAAACTTAATGAGTTTGATGGAGGGGTCTTTTGCAGTGCAGTCGTTGGTGTACAGGGAGAAGAGCAGTGGAGAAAGAACACATCCCTGGGGGGCACCAGTGCTGATGGTGCGGCTGTCGGATGTGATTTTGCCCATTCTGACTAGCTGCTGTCTATCTGTCAGAAAGCTGGTGATCCATTGACAGACAGAGCTAGGAACAGAGAGCTGGGCCAGTTTGTACTCAAGCAGTGATGGGACGATGGTGTTAAAGGCAGAACTGAAGTCCACAAACAGAATCCTTGCGTAGTTCCCTGGTTTGTCCAGATGTTGTAGGGTATAATGCAGTCCCATGTTGACTGCATCATCCACAGACCGGTTTGCTCTATAGGCGAACTGCAGGGGGTCCAGCAGGGGTCCAGTGATGTCCTTCAGATATGCTAGCACCAGTCTTTCGAATGACTTCATGGCCACAGATGTTAAGGCCACAGGTCTGTAGTCATTGAGTCCTGTGATCTTTGGCTTCTTTGGGATTGGGATGATGGTGGAGCGCTTAAAGCAGGATGGAACTTTGCGCTGTTCCAGTGATCTATTGAAGATATGGGAGAAAATGGGAGCCAGCTGGTCAGCGCAGGTTCTCAGACAGGCTGGTGAGACACCATCTGGCCCTGGTGCTTTCCTTCTCTTCTGTTTACTGAAGATCTGACGCACATTTTCCTCACTGATCTGAAGAGCAGGGGGGGAGAGGAAGATGGCTGGAGGTGTTGATGGCTGTGTAGGGCGATGGTCCGGGCTGTGTTGATGTGGTGTTGATGGCTGTGTAGGGAGATGGTCCGGGCTGTGTTGATGTGGTATTGATGGCCGTGTAGGGCGATGGTCCGGGCTGTGTTGATGTGGTGTTGATGGCGGTGTAGGGAGATGGTCTGGGTGGGTGTGAGGTGTCTGGTCATAGGTGTCAAACCTACAGTAGAACATATTCAGCTCGTTTGCAATATGTTTATTGCTGTCGATACTGGGGGACGGTGTCTTGTAATTAGTGAAATCTTTTAAGCCTCTCCACACTGATGCAGGGTCGTTAGCTGAAAACTGGTTTTGCAGCTTTTTGGCATAGTTCTTCTTAGCCACACCAATCTCCTTTGTCAATGTGTTCCTGGCCCGATTGTACAGGATCCTGTCACCACTCCTGTAAGCATCCTCTTTGGCCTGACGAAGCTGTCTGAGTTTTGGTGTGAACCATGGTTTATCATTGTTAAATGACAAGTAGGTCCTGGTAGGGATGCATAACTCCTCACAGAAACTGATGTATGATGTTACAGTCTCTGTGAGCTCGTCCAGATCTGTGGCTGCAGCTTCAAAAACATCCCAGTCAGTGCATTCAAAACAGGCTTGTAAGACCTGCTCTGTGTCGTTGGTCCATCTCTTGACAGTCCTTAATACTGGCTTAGTAGTTTTAAGTTTTTGCCTGTAAGTTGGTATAAGATGAACCAGGCAGTGATCGGAGAGTCCTAGAGCTGCTCTGGCGACGGAGCGATATGCATCCTTTATTGTGGTGTAGCAATGGTCCAAAATTTTATTGCCTCTGGTGGGGCATGTAATGTGCTGTTTGAATTTAGGCAGCTCATGTGTGAGTTTTGCCTGATTAAAGTCCCCAAGTATGATAAAAGCAGAGTCCGGGTGTTGTTGTTCTGTCTCTGTGATCAGATCAGCCAGCTGTTGCAGCGCAGTACTCACGTGTGCTTGCGGTGGAATGTAAACACAGACGAGAATGAACGAGGAAAACTCTCTTGGTGAATAAAACGGCTTACAGTTAATGAAAAGCACTTCCACATCAGGACAGCACATCTTCTTTAACACAGTTACATCCGTACACCACCTTCTGTTGATGTAAAAGCATGTCCCACCACCGCGCGTTTTGCCCGTTGACTCCGTATCGCGATCTGCTCTGTACAGCTGAAAGTCCGGTAGGTTTAATGCGCTGTCCGGAATGGCTTCGTTTAGCCAGGTTTCCGTGAAACACAGGACAGCAGAGTTGTTAAAGTTCTTGTTTTTGCATGTGAGCAGAAGTAGTTCGTCCATTTTGTTAGGAAGAGAGCGGAGATTCGCCAGGTGAATGCTGGGCAGCGCCGTTCTGAAGCCGCGCTGTCTTAGCCTGACGAGCGCGCCGGCTCGCTTCCCACGCTTGCGCGTCTTGTAGCGTTTCCACAATGCGGCTGCTCCGCCGACCACAATGTTCCGCAAAACGCCACAAAAATCAAAATCCAGTTCTTGATTAGTTGGTGTGCACTGCCGAATGTTCAGCAGCTCGTCCCTGGTGTAACTGATCGTGTTTGACAAACATAAAACAGGACAGACTAATAAAAACAGTACAAACACTGGAGAACCCCACGCCGAAGCGGCCATCCGCGGCGCCATCTTGATGAGGTCATGGATCTATGGGTTTGAAATGACTTAAACATGAGCAAATCATGATTAAATGTACATTATTGGGGTGAAATATCCCTTCACCACTTGTGTTTCAGCTGGGTAACAATACAGAAATAGCGCATTTTTCTATATTTACACATGCCGCTTCTTATTTGTTTCCCCTGGAGGGATGCGTTATGTTTTGTGACATTTCGGCCCAGTGCCCAGGGTCATCTGATGTGTCGGCCTGTCTCGCTGTCTGTCTGTATCTCTGATTTTATGTTCGTTGCAAGCACATCTGTCTTTATGATACCGCGTCCTCTCACGCTTCCTGTCTATCTGGTTATCTGTCATACAAGCCCTCACCTTTTGTCTTCCTCTTCTCTTTTGCTGCGCTCAACCTTAACACTCATCTGCCCCATGAGGTTGTGAGAAAAAAAAATGTTTGTTTGAGCAGTTCAGCATTTTATTCCCATTTTTTACCTCCTCTGCATGGGCAGAAGAGAATGACACAGCAATTATGAAATCTGTCCTCTAAAGCCCAGCCGAATGCTGGATATTACAGCCCAATGTAATTCAGACTTCATCTTCTACTGTGTACTTTAGCATGATTTACTGCACTGTGGGAAAGGTGTTTTCAGAAATGTGGCTTCTAGATAAAAAGCGTATGGTTAATAGCATATTTCCACTGATCATTACAGACATAAACTATTCTTGTCAAGGCTGGTCTTTTTAGCCAGAAGGTCAAGGTTTAGCTATGTTTCATATGTCATTATGCTGGTAAAAACTATGGGTCACACAATATTTTATGGTACAATTCTAGCTATTACCAAACAATTACAGTTTTTCTCAGTGGCTTTGGTGCATTTCTCACAACACTATTTACATTTGCACAACATTTAATGCATTTCTCAAAACAATTAGTCATTTGTGCACATCATAGTAGCAGTTTCTCATTCCTTCCAACAAATTGCAAATGCTTTTGGACATGCATCAATTGCGTTCATACAACTCTCTGCTGTTTTATAACATTATCATTTGCTAATGTCATGTAAGTCAAAATTAACTAAACTTGTGAATGCTGAATAGTCATTCCATATAAAACTAATAGTCCTCAGTTGATTACTCGAGTTATTACATGAGAAAATGTTGAACTAGCTGTCAAAATCTGTCAAGCTAATTTTATAAACATTTTAAAAAATCTTTTTCCTGAAAATGTCTTCTAAATTGAACAGTTTCATGAATGACTCACAGACCTATGTATGTTGTAGGTTCAGTTCCAATATGTACTGCAATATTGTTTACAGTTGTGCACAGCTCTGCCCAAAGGAAGTTTATGTTTGTTGTAAATAAGGGTGTATTTATTCTTTTGCATAATGCTGTGAATAAATTACAAATGTAAAGAGCATATTCAGTAAAAATGTGAAACATACATGTTCAGTGTCTTGTACTCAGATACCTCACCAAATACAATGTTGTCTAACTTTACTGTAGTTTTCAAATGGCTGTGCAAATAGTATACAGTGCTGTCTTGAGCATTTTCAGGAAGTGTCACCAAAATCTGACTTGTTTGCATTGAAAAAAACTTACAGAGTAAACTGTCATAATGAAAACACGACAAAGCCATTTGACTATCTTGTTCATAAATAATGGTGTCAGGACTTTTCATCTTGATGACACTGACACTTTCATTGACATCAATACTTGCTTTTGAGGAATGAGCTCTCCATTTTGAGCCAGTGACACACTTTTGCAGGTTATCAACTATGTTTTGCAGTTTGTACTAATTGTTTTGAGAAATGCATTAACTGTTGTGCAAATGTAAATAGTGTTGTGAGAAATGCACCAAAGCGGCTGAGAAAAACTGTAAATATTTATAATAATACAGAGTTTTTTTTTAGCTCAATAAACTACTAATTTGCTGCTTATTAATACTTAGTAAAGTTGTGGTTAAAGTAGGTTTCGGTATTAGAAATGTAGAATAAGATCATACATTATTCATTAATTTTCCTTCAGCTTAGTCTCTATTTCAGAGGTCGCCACAGCGGAATGAACCACCAACTATTTCAACATATGTTTTACGCAGTGGATGGCCTTTCAGCCACAACCCAGTACTGGGAAACACTCATACACACTAATTCAAACACACACACTATATCCAATTTTAGTTTATTCAATTCACCTAAAGTGCATGTCTTTGGACTATGGGGGGAAACAGGAGCCCCCGGAGGAAACCCATTTGAACACGGGGAGAACATGCAAACTCCACACATAAATTCCAACTTGTGCAGCAGGGACTTGAACCAGCTACCTTCTTGCTGTGAGGCAACAGTGTAACCACTGAGCCACCGTGCTGCCATATGTCCTTATATAGGTAAAAATGATGGGTCAGACATAATTGTATGGTACAATTCTTGCTATTAACAAACCATTCACTTTTTATAGCTCAATAAACTACTAATTTGCTGCTTATTAATAGTTAGTAAGGTGGTGGTTGGGTTTAGGCATTAGAGATATAGAATAAGATCATACTTTATAAGTACTAATAAACAGCCAATAGCTTAATAAAAGGCAGGTAATAAGTCAGTAGTTAATAGTGTGAATTGGAACTAATGTGTTACCAAAGTGTGCTTATCCATGAATGACTCCTCAAAAGTAGCTGATTGTCTGTCCTAATAATTAATTAATTTCACTATATACAGTATAGACCTTTCCTGCTATAACAAGAGGAAATTCAATCATAACTTACTGTTAAAACAGCTTTCATAATATTATTTATCGATATGTGAACCATATTGGATTCTCTGAAGCTATAGAAATTTAAAATGTAAAACAAGAAATAGGTTAAGACCACTATTATTGTTTACATCCCTCAAATCGGTCTGCTGTAGTGTTAAATATGATAATCAATGCACTGTTCACAGAATAGTCAATAGTAAGAGCTCAAAAGTCTTCATATGGCAAACATCATCCATAGATGTATTCCCCAAATTTATGTGTGGGAAACTTTTAACAGCAAGAGTGGATGATTTGGTGTAATGATTCTTCCATTTATTTATGTACGAGGAGCCCCTCTTTATTGTTCAGTGTCATTTTAGTATTTTTTAAATAGTTTAATTTTCATTAATTTATTAATTTTCCTTCGACTTATTCCCTTTATTTACAACTTATAAAGCATATGTTTTACACAGCGGATGCCCTTCCAGCTGCAACCCAGAACAGGGAAACATTCATACACACTCATTTACACACATAAACTACAGGCAAAGCGGTTTATTCAATTCACCTATAGCGCATGTCTTTAGACTGTGGGGGAAACAGGAGCACCCGGAAGAAACCCACACGAACACATGACATACAGTAAATGCCAACTGATCCAGCCCGGACAGCCCGACAGTGCTAACCATTGAGCCACCGTGTTTTCCTTGTTTAATTTTTTAAATGTATAAATATTTGTATTGCTATGGTGTATTGTTTATTATTTTAGTTTAAATCTATATTTGAGGTTTTATTCATTTTAAGTTATTTCTGCATAACGTCCCAACTTTAGTTTTGTCGTAGTTTCAGTGATTCAGATCTTAAAGTGAAGTTAGCTACCATGGAAACATTTTTAATTTTAGTGTGTTTAAAGTAGTT
The DNA here is from genome assembly GCF_903798145.1 of Danio aesculapii. Taxonomy (NCBI): domain Eukaryota; kingdom Metazoa; phylum Chordata; class Actinopteri; order Cypriniformes; family Danionidae; genus Danio; species Danio aesculapii. Next base: position 20,033,400 of record NC_079457.1, read on the forward strand.
GAGTTTTACCATATAATAATTTATTTCAGAATTATGAAAGTCATTGAAAGCCATTTTGACAATGGATTAAACACTTTATTTTGATGGTCTGTTTAATGAATTTAAGTTATATTGCATCTACATGCCAACTAATTCTCATTAGATTATAAGTAGATTTTTAGGTTGGGGTTAGGGTTATAGGCAGGCCCACACGGAATCTGCGCGCGCAGAATTCCGCAGATTTTTACACAATTCCACAGATTTTCCGCAGATTTCCACAGAATTCCGCAGATTTTTAGCCCATCATTAATTCTGTTTATTTACTTGAGTAAATGTGTGTAAATCTATATTTATTCACTTTTTAAATTAATTACAGTAATATTATTGACTAATATGAAAATATTCATCTGATTTATGTACAATGCAGTTTGTACAGTCATATTTTTTGTCTTTTAGTAGATATATTATATGAGAGACTTGCTTTGTTCACTAAATAAAGTGAATCTAATTGGATTTGCATTTTAAACATTAAATAAAAGCTCAAATGATATTATTTTTAATTTCACATATTAAGGTTTTAATTATGATACTCCCAAAATAACTCCGCAGAAATCCGCAGATTTTTACCAAAATTCTCAGCAGAAATAGCAAAAAATGTCCGCAGATTCCGTCTGGCCCTAGTTTTAGGGTTAGTTGACATGTACTTGCAAAGTTTCTTATAGTCAGTTAAATGTCTGTTGAAGGAGCAGTATCAGCAGATATTAAGCAGACAGTCTACCAATACTCAAATGAACCATCAGAATAAAGTGTGACCATAGATTTTGTTAACAACTACTATATGCCTTCTCATAGTGCCACTTAGCCGATAAAGTGATGTTTAAAACCTAATTTTTATTCTATTACCTGTAGTTTCCCTTCATTACTACATAATTTCCCTTTCTGTTGCATTTTCATGTCTGTGTTCTCTTGTGGCCGAATGTGCTTATAACAAGAACTGCCAAAGAAATGAGCAGGAATGCTACCAAATAACTTGTTGATGTTTTCATGTGCTTTAACCATGTGGATGTTCTACTACTAATGAATATTTGTGGCTATTTTTTCACGGTGAGGCATTTAACTTGTTAAATACACAGCATTTAAATAGCTAAACAACCGTTTTTCACACCTCTGTTGTCCGCTCAGACTGTTTTTTCCATGCCGTTTCCCCCTCTCTCATACAGAATCTCTTTAGTTTGGGTTTATGTGCGGTTTCACACCCATTAAAACAAAACACCTGCTAGTGGTTTTGGCTGAGCAAATGCTGGTTAGCCTCTGCACATTCACTTCCCGTTTTATAACCTAATCAAACCTTATGTTAGCGCACTGCACAAATGCTTTTGTTTTTGTCTCCGCCGGCGACAATTCAGCTCACAAAACCATCAAGAAAATCCGATATCTGACAAAACGAGCTTGGAAACATTTGACGAAATGGGGGTATGGCGTAATAAATTAGCCACAAGCAGGGAAATCATTACTCACTAAAGCAGCATGAGTGTGTTTTCCTCTCAGACAGGTCAGCTGCGTGCATCGTAGGAGGTCAGTTTATTTTTTTCGCCACATGGCAGGTTAACTGCACTCGAGCTTCACGCTTAAATCTCCATCCACCTCCTGCTCTCTCCCCATCAAACTCAACCATCTCTCTTAGCCGGACAGTCAGACTCGCTGGGTGCTAGAAGACTGTCAATAGTGGGTGTAACAGACACTAATGAATTGCCTATAACAGGAGCTCTGGGAGGCAGAAATGCATTACCGGCCCAGCAGACTGAATGAAACAGTCCCAACTGTATCTTCACACACACACACACACCTCATTCCTGGCCTGAATACGTTCTCTAATGGGTTCAACATAGTGTGTGTTAGTGCCAGGTGTCCAATAGAGCCGCTCTTTAAAGCACACGGCCAACCCTCTGTGGGATCCTGTAACACAGTGTATTTTCTAACAAAACACACTTCTGTATCTGTGTTTGCTGTGATGTACATGGCCGACCTGATCCTGGCTTTGTTACAGAGCCTGCTTGTTTGCTTTACGGTTTATTTTGTTGTATAGACAGCTCTCAGAGAGCAAACAAATCATAAAAGCCTGACTATACAATACTGGCAGTGGGGTCATCCTTTGAATAAGACAGTTTATGAAATACACCCACCAGAGCGGATGATAAATACATACATCCGTCCGCAAACTGCACACATTTATCAATATTTTGAGCGCAAATCTATATGACAAATTGGAAGGCTGGATGAATTACGATGCTTCTATTTCCCGTTTTTTTTTTTTTGGAAAGGACTGGTGTGAAGGAGAAATGTTTGTGTTTGTGTTCAAGGGAAGAAGCTTTGTAGATGCTCATAACTGGTATTACATTATTCCCCATTGTTGTTAAGGTTTTCAGAAAAGAGGAACAAAATCAATTCTCCTTGAAATTCTGGAAGGTCGATGCTTGGGAGCGTGGAGGAGAAATGAGGGAGGGGTGGAGATGTGATAGCTTGCAGCACAGAGGGGAAAATCTAGCCCACTGACAAGACTATTGAGTCTCCTAATACCCTTTCTGGATGGATTCATGCATGGAAACCGAAACGCTTTTTTTTTTTGCAAGTCACTCAGGATGAATGTGTCTTGCTATATGCCTTAAGGACAGTTCACCCGAAAATGACACTCTTGTCAGTACATATTTACTTTCAATTCAACTGATACACGTGTGATGTGATTTTCTTACTTTGCCTTGTGAAGCATAAAAGAGGTAGAATGTCCTTCTGCACTATACAAATGTTTGGCGTTTCATCAGAAATAAAAATGTGACAGTTTGATGACTAAGTTGCTTTGATTTATCTAAAACAATTAACATTTTTTAAGTAATTGTTTTAAAATGCTTTTAAATTGCTCTTGGTTTAACCTTATAAGACATTACACAAGCAGAAAGAACAATTGATTTAAGAAGAAAATGTATTTTTCATCCTTCATCTGTAGTTTTATGGAAAATTTGGGAAGCTATTAAATATTACTTACAAGTTAAAATAGCTTCTAAGGAGGAAGGGCGCTAGAGTCAGTTTTATTTTTCTTAATTTTTTTATGTTATATAAATTATTTTAATATAAATCTAAAATAATATAATTATAAAATAATATTTTTGTTGTTTTGCATATTTTTTTTGAACAGTTTATTTTTATGTTGTTATCAGCTGTCATTTTAAGTCACATTTTGTAATGATTGCCACTCTCTATCTTTCACTCGAACTACTGTCACACACTAGTTTTAGTTCACCTACTGATTACATGTACAGTTCAGTTACAGTTCATCACCACTGATTACATGGTGACAGTATATATATGTATTTATATATATAAATAAGTTCATCAAAGCACTTTACAAATCAACCAGCACACAAAATCTACACTTGTAAATGTAAACAAAATATAATTAATTACAATCCAACGCAAGAGACAGAAGATGCTTTTTAAATGAGATTTAAAACCAAGGAAAGAGCATGACATGACCTAAAGGCAAATGATTTCACAGACGAGGGGCCAGATGAAGTATGCCAGTGAAGAAACTCACCAATGTAAGTAGGTGCCAGACCATTAAAACCTTAAAAAAACTGGTGCAATACTAGCAATTTTTTAGTCCCAGTTAGTTAAAAGCCAAGCTGCCGCATTTTGAACAAGCTGCAAGCATACAATTAAAGCATGTGAAAATCCTCAATACAGAGAATTGCAATAGTTCAATCTGGACATAATAAAGATGTTAATGATGGTTTCCAAATCCTTAGAACACAGAACACAGAACATATATATATATATATATATATATATATATATATATATATATATATATATATATATATATATATATATATATACGCCACTCACATATCCACATAACCAGTCTTGTTATAGTGTAAGAAACGTTACAAAGATTTGTTTGTTTAACGTTTACTGCCATCCATCTCGATCCTCTCGCCTGTCTCTTTGTTTACAATTTTGATTATCTTTGCATGCTTGCCTGCCTGACAACTCTAATAAAGCTGTTTAACTCCAGTTCGTCCCATTTGATGTTTAAAGCATTATTTTAGCATTATTGTGTTATATGATAGTTAGAAGGGTTAATTTTTAGTATCTTAAAGTTATGTACTGTGGCCCTTTATGAATTTCGTGTAAATAAAACAAACTGTAATAATTTAAATATGCTGATTTTTGGTTATAATTAATAGCTCTTATGAAGAAAAAAACAAGGACACACACACATTTTATATACACACTTTAAAATGATATATTTTTCATTTAATTGGTAAAAGATAAAGTTAAGTGTTAAGATTCCTGTAAAATGCAGTTGTTGTGTGAATTAAGAGTCTACATGCTCAACTTGTCATGTAAACATACTGTGCCTCATAAAGTTGCATTAGCAAATTTAAAAATTGTTATAGTTTAAAGTTCATATTAACTTTAAATAAAGTACATTGAAACTTGTGTATAAAAAATGTCCCATCTACTCCCATGGGCACATCTTGTGGGGAGGTTCAATCAAAAGTTAAATTAAGTAAAAGCAGCGTCACAACTTGTGGGAACAAACTGTTGTAGTATGATTGCTTTGTTCTGCAGATTAGCTTGACCCTCCGTCACCTGGAGTTATGTGCCCGAATGTCACATTATGCTCATTCAAGCTCCAAATTACTAATGTTTTTTTTTGTAAATCCATCATTAAAAAGAGTAGAAGACTTTTAATGGGCTTTGGACGCAGTTATAGCTATGCAGGCTGAGCTCAGACCTGCCTGAATGTTTTTAGTGTGTGTGTGTGTGTGTGTGTGTTTGAAGCAGATAAAGGCAGAACATGTGTCTGAGTGTGAGTGTGGATCCTGCAGCAGTGTTTGGATCAGAGCCATAGAGTCATTTGGGTAGCAGGTAGCTTCACTGGTGAAAAGAAAAGTGATGCGCCAGTCAGGAGTTTGTGGTATGCACACCTGCAGCTTCCCCTCCTCCTTCATTTTGCGATCTGGCAAAGGGCAAAGGATATGGAGGGACTACGCTCAGACCTGCCCCTGCCCAGGAGGTAAACGCTCTCCTGTGTGTGTGCGTGCATGCCTCTGTGGTGATTTGTCTGGGTGTACCAGGCCCACATGGCTAGCCGGGTCCAGCTGTGATCAAGTAAACCTTTCCAACATGGTTACATTTTTGGTGGTGCAGACATGTCTGAGCACATTTCAGCTTCTTTGCGGAGGTGAATTATGAACACTTCTCCCATCAGTCTGGTAATGATAAAAGCATTTAGCTTGTGTAGAACTGACCTTATTGGTAAAAGGCATTTTGATTTATAAAAATGTGCCATTACTTTTTTCTTATAGGTAGGTCGACATTAATGAAAATAATAGACAAATAATAGAAATCATTGACTATTAATAAATACCATTATGCATTGAAGGTCGGTGTTTTTTTATTCAAGCTAGGCTCATTCTGAAAACGTAGCCCTATATACACTTCTGAAGATCACCAAATACGTCCCAGGAGCTAGTTTTTTTGCAGTTTTTGTTTTCGCGAATCCACCTGAACCCGATGTGTATGCTTTTTAAGATCTCGAATTTCTCTCATGAGTGCCATTTGCACCTGCTCTTCTCGCTTAAATCCACCAAAAGCCGCTCTCGACTAATTGACTGACCAACCGACCAATCCCCCCATCCACGCTCTTCCCTAAACCAAACCAATAGTATTTTAAAAAGCACGGTTACCTCCTCTCTGCGTCTCAAGTCTGCCAACATACGCTGAGAGTCACTGGACAAACTGGTAACAGCAGGAAAGCCATCGATATTGAGGTAAGCATTCAGCTGCTAGCATAAAAAGGAACGGCATCATACGGCGTAGCATTCATTTTAAGACAAAATGCAGCATTACGCACTTCTGGCAACATAATTCGTGATATCCAGAAATGTATATAAGGGTACATTTTCTAATTTTATTACTGATTTTATTTATTAAACAGAAAATTAAAAGGTTATGTGATTCTTTTGTTTTCTTTTTATTCACCCATTGACTCTTGAACTGGTTCATGAAACAAATTTGTTTATATTGGGCAATCAATTCATCCAGCAGCCTCTTTACTGTGGCTACACATGAATTATGTGTTAAAAGTGACTCAATGAGCCATTTACACAACAGATTCATTAAAAACATTATTTAAAATTTAAATTCTTCAATTACTGTAAATGACTTTTACTTATAAGTCAATGAATTCACTAGATGCTAATGCTTAATAAATGATTCATAGTGTGTAATTATTATAAAGTTACTGTATTTTCTTATTATATTATTCTGCTTTGTTAGTAGAGCTAGTAGTTTGACCGTTAACTGCCATTTATTATTCCTAGTCATTTCTCCTGTAGGCAGTTGAATCGAAGGTTCTAAAACAATTGCAAAAACGAGCGCACTCCCGCTTGGAAGAAGTTTTATTGACTTGATTCTTTTGAATCACACCAAAGCCGCCTTTCCACTGCACACAACATTTGAACTGTCGGAATACGCTCGTTTGAGGCAGTTGCACAGAACTTTCAGTTTTGTCGTGCACCATGGGAGAGAAGCTGGATTCTCACGGTGTCAGAAATAAAGGAGTGCAAAAGCCATTACTCTCCATCCGTTCACAATGGTTGAATGAATGAATGAATGAATACTAAAAACTCATAGGCCGCTAAAAATTTTGTCTCAAGCACATGGACCTGCTTGGACAACACTGCAATACAGCACATCCGGTTGACCGGTCGCAAATAGTTGAGTCGCAAATATTTTAACGGCTCCGCAGCTCAAATTGGATCTGAATTTTCTGCATACGGACATGATCGGAACTCCACATAGCTCCTGAACTACTTTCCATTGGAAATAAATGGCTTCCGGTCTTTCGCTTGTCGTTTGTCATGTGCAGCGGAAAGGTGGCTTAAGGCGTCATTCATACTACGAGCGACTCGCAGCAGCAAAGCATCAAGCGACCATTCATTTCAACAGAGAGCTAGCGACTTCTAGCGACCTCCGTCTACCCGAGAGACAGCGACCGTTGGCGAACAGGTGGGCATGTCGAGCAAAGCGACGAAGTTGAGGATCCTTCAACTTTATGCAAATGAAAAGCAACTTTCTTAAGCAACAGTTAATAGGAACACCAGTAGAGCTCACGTGATCCTCTCTCACCTCGCTTAGAGGCTGATTGTTTTCGTGATGCATAAACAGACCCGCGTTTGAAGGAGGCATTAATAAGCTATGCAGCTATGAGAGACAATCAACTCAAAATCTTTGTCAATAATCAGGTTTGAGTCCTTTATTTAATCAAAATATCAACCCTGTTGCTATTGCTATTGCTCGCGTGCCAGTAAATATACCTCCCAGTGCCAGTATTGGCTTGTATGTTATAGTTCGCCAACCCCAGCACTAATGCGAGTTAAAGTGTCTATAGTCTTCCGCTCCAGCCACAGAGGCAGTTTATAGTATTGTGTTGAAAAGCTTTCAGGACCAGAGCTTTTGGGTTCTTTCCAAAGTCCTCCATCAACGGTCCAAATAACAGCAGCGCTGCTCTCTCCTGCACCGTCTTACTGAGATGTGGCCTGTGGCTTAAACGTGTTGTGATGAGAAACTGCAAAGCGGCTTGTGGAAAAAGACGTGGGCCATTTCCATAAAATTAGCTTAGCAAATGGATGGAAGCAGCAGCCCCTGCAGAGAGAAGACAACAGCACGAGCCGCTGGAGAATTCACAATCCTCGCTCTGCAATACGCCCATAGCGCTGATCTTATATACGTGGCCTTTCATGGAATTAAGCAGGAAATATCTTTACACTAGCACTGGATTGGATTAAACAGCACATTATACTGGTGAAGCGGTGCTAAATAAGGTCCCAGCTGCCACTTTTCTGTATTTCCGTTGTCTGTCTTTACATAAGTGTTGCTATATCCAGCAATGGGAGTGATTCGGCTTTGTGGCACCCATATAATCGCAGCGCATACACCGCTACATATCTTCATTAGCGGATTAGCTGTGGGAAATGAATCCTGCTTTGTTCCTCCTCCAACCCGAGCATCATTCCATGCTTTTTTCACTCTGTCATTTCTACTTAGGCTTCTCTCTTGTTTAGGACACACACACACAGACACACACGTCAGCCTGCTAGGATGCTAGCTTCTGTTAAGCTCTTCTTTTGTTCCCTGAAGGTGCATCAGCCGCCCAGTGGGTGTACTGACTCGAGACAGAACAAATTAAGGTCACAGCAGGCAGTGGACAGCAGAGAGAACCTGTGCTAGACCAACCTTCCCTGTCCACCTTCAGCACATCATATGACACAGTTGAGGCCCATCGCCGACTTACTCTAGGGAGTCATAATCATTTAATCAAGACCCCTTCACGCCCCGTCATCCTCACACTCTCCCCGGAGGCCCAGATCGCCTATTGTTCGTATACAGAGAAATGATGAAAGGTGATGAGCGTCTTTGAACTTGAGTAGGAAGAGAAAATAGGGATGTGAAGTATACGTGAGATGTGCTGCTGCAGCTCTGAGGGATGTTTTTTTGATATGGACTGGAGAGAAGGAGAAAGAGTGAGAGAGTGAGCGTATTACTCGTGAATGGGCTTGGCATGAGTCATACTGCTCTCTGGTGCTTGATGGTGGAGTTCTCCCACAATGCATCTATTTCGGGCTTACTTTTCTGTCACTCTCTATGTACTAAGAAGCGTAACTTCAGAACACTTACATAAGGACCTCGGTGCTGTGCAAAACAAAACACAGTAAAGGCAATTCAGTCTCACAAAAATCAGAGCGGATGACCACTGAATTTAGACACAGCGTTGGAAGTAGTGCTCATGGGTCTGCGAGTGAATGATTTTTTTCTTAATTTGAAAATTTGTCTAAAAAATGCTTGAATAAACACCTTATAGTAAGCTTTTTTATATATACACTACCTGACAAAAGTCATGATGTCGATCCCAGCTGCAAGAGAATCTTGATGAACTCTGGGAGTCCTGCAAGAATGCTTTTTTGCCATTCCAGATGATAAGTTATTATTAATAAGTTATTTGTGTCATTGCAGAGATGTATGGATGCAGTCCTTCAAGCTCATGGGAGTCATACACAACATGAATTCTTTTTCCACTGCACCATGACTTTAGATTCTATACTGTACATTATTTCTGTTAAGTGACAAGACTTTTGTCTCAGCAAAGTCAGATCTTACCACTATAATTAAATAATTAAAAATCAAGGCATGATCATATTTTATTTGGGTAAAATAAGCATAATTTAGAAGCCTTGAATAGGCGACAAGACTTTTGTCAGGTAGTGTAAAAGGTGAAAAGGTACTAAAACGGACTAGCAAACTCAGACTTCAAGTACCCAGACAGACTGGGAAATATGCAAAATTATTGTTGCATGTCACAAAAATCTTGAAGACAAAAGATTCTAAGAAGCTCAATGATTAGTTGTTATAATGATTATAAACCAATGTATGATCAAAAATGACAAAGTATTTTAGGCTCTTTTCGTTAATGCAACTGCTGTTCTCTTGAAATGCAGGTATCTTGACCAAAATAAACCATGTCACAGATGTTTGCTTTTAATCTAGAAAGCTTTAAATGTATATGTCTTTGACATCTGTGAAATCACTTCTTGTCTCATTCACCATGGTTTTACACTAAATCAGTTATGAGACCCAATCCCAATTCTATTTTTGTACCACTACCCCTTCCCCTTGGCCCTTGAAACATAGTGAAGGGGAAGGGCTTCAAAATTTACCCCTAAAAAATAGCACTATAGCACTGCAGCACCTGCACACCTCATCATATGTCATCGCGATCGCTTGCTTCATATGAGATCAGACTATCATGACTGCCGTAGTTATTCCAGTTGTGCTATTTTTTTGGTATTTATCTTCAGGAAATCACTGACGTTATCATAACGATATAACGTGGCAATAAGATCGTAACTGTACTGTGCATTTACACAGTGGCCATATTCATCAATGTAAACACACCAACAACAACATTAACATTATAGCAGACTCTGAAAAAAGCTTATTAACAGCCCCTAGACTTTTCTGACAGGGTATTCGAGTGTCATCAAGTAAACACACAAAAAACAACATTAACATTATACCAGACACTGTAAAAATCTTATTCACAGCCACTAGACTTTTCTGACAGGGTATTCGAGTGTCATCGAGTGACAGAATGTTGTGGGACTGCTATAAAGGAGTTATTATTGGGTATTACAGATCGTGAAATTTTGCTGTTTTTATTTTAGCATTTTTTTAAAGCATGACAGTAAAACACAAACGTGGTTATGAATGTATTAAAACATATTCTTGTTTGTGCATATAATACTAATTTGTGAATCTCCTTACTTCCGGGTGCAGCTATGCTGCCGTTGTGGCTAGTGTATTCTGGGAAATTTTCTTACCCCTTGTTTTCGAGTGTGGTCCTGAAAAATCTCCGTTCACCCCTACCCCTTCACGTGATTGCGTAAAACAAGATTTGAACGGAGATTTTGGGGAAGAGGAATTGGGATTGGGCTTTAGTATGGTTATAAATATGTATATGGGAATGTTGATGTGTTTGGTCATGGTGGAATAGATTTGTTACGCTGTTGCTGCTTTGATTTTTTGTGCAGGGCAAGAACCAAGACTTGCTACTGTCAATATATTCACAGACATGCAATCTGAAAATATAACATACTGCTGCTGCAAACCTAACATATATGTAACACCCCAAAAATGACAGGAGAACATGAAGACAAAATAAAGCCATGGGAACTTGATTCTATGTATAAACAAACAGTTGCATGAGCAAATATGCTTATATCCATCTGAGTTGACTAAGACAGGACAACTAAAATATACATCCCAAAAAAACAAGAGACCAATCACAAAGATAAGTTTCTTTTCCTTTTTTTCCCACCATGAGCCATTAAACCCTATGTTTTTATATCTATGTGTGCCTGGGCTATTTTACCAACTGATTTAACATTAACGTACTAGAGCATAGGTCTCAAACTCGATTTTTGGAGTGCCGCAGCTCTGCACAGTGTTGCTCCAACCCTAATCAAACACAGCTCATCCAAATAATCAAGGTGTTCAAATGAGTCTTGAACACCTTGATTAGTTGCCTCAGCTGTGTTTGATTAGGGTTGGAGCAAAACTGTGCAGAGCTGCGGTCCTCCAGGAATTGAGTTTGAGACCTACGACTAGACTGAGCTACATTGCTGAATGGCTCAAAGCTAGAATACTAAACTATTTGCACTTCACTATTTTGCTGACTGCCTTATCTCTTATAAACTAGATTCTCTATGCCTGGGCGACCATTACAAATGGCTTACCGCTGGTGTACTGGACTAGTCTAGTTTACTAGACTATATGAGCCTTGGCTACTTTGTTGACCGGTGTTCTGTCGATTTGTCCTACCTTGTCAGATTGTCCTACCTTCTTTTTAAAATGTAGGTAGCGCATTTTGATGACGCAATATGCTACCCATCAAACTTTGCTACCAGTGTGAATTTGAATGTAGATTACTGTGATATGAAGCTGTAATATCACCCTAACCTGCCTAATCCCTAACTCCAACCTCAGAACCATTCAAATACAGTGTTGGTAGCATAATCTGAAAGGTAGGATAAAATGTCAGGACACCGGCTTTGCACTAAACTGCACACTCTGTGTCCTTATAACAAAAATCTCATGTTGCAGGGTGATCAGAAAAAATATACTCAGCACCACCTTTAGCATGTATATAAGAAATTTGCTTCTATAATTGCTATACTTCTGTAGACAGCGCCAAAGTGAGACACTGCAGCACAAAGTGAAACAAGAGACAGTGCCTGGGCGTTTACATCATACACAAGCCCTTAATAGTGTATAACAGCATGTATTTGAAAGATGTTATGATAGAAATCAGTAATTAGCTAAACACACTAACATAGCTAATGGAAACATCACCCTTGAAATGGCTGAATGAGTCAAATAAGCAGCCAGGTATGACATCCATACAGTATACTGTGTATCCCATTTGAAGCACAAAGTTAAACATAATCTGTTACTTCTGAACACAGTGGCATGATCTCTCTGAAAACATTCTGCAGACTGTTAATGCAAAAACACGGAGGTATTTAAATGTAGAGGAGTAAGCTCATTGACTGCTGAGGCAACAGCAACCAATCATCAGACTTGATGGAACTTACCAATAGAGTTTCATGACAGAAGTTTGCATTTGTACCTTTTTTGAAATTTATTTTCAAAATGAGTGCCCAAATTGACAATGGGAGAGCAGTAGCTGGTACCAAAAACATGTCAGATATAGCAATGGGGTGCAAACCTGGTTGAAAGTTCAATTACGAAGAGTATGACAGGATTTGAACTAACTTCTTTTAAACCACTTTTGTGGGCTCTCTTATACGTCATCGACCCTCATATGCTATATACTCTTGGGTGAATCCCAATGGCTGGCGAAGCATTAACACCTACGTGGAGGTGGACGGCGATCAGCAGGCCTCTCCTCAAGGACGGTGTCCAATTCTGCTTGTGTGTGCGGTGGTGTAATCCATATCTGCAGGGAGGATGACCTTCACAGCGAGGAGCCTCAGAGGCTAATGCGACAGCCAGAGACACAGAGGAAGGAAACAGAAAGCTGTGACATATTTAGATATTTGCCTCGCTGGCGATCATTCAAGGGCGAAGTTGCCACAATTTCGTGTGTTGTATTTCAGAAGAAACCTTAAAGGTTCATTAACCTTTTTGAGGCTATTATTTCACTGGAGAAGCATGGTCTTCCAGACTGCCAGATTCAGGATTTTCTGTCATGTGAGAGTTGAAGGTGGGAGGTTTGGCCAGTGTGATCTTGGTTAAAAGAGTAGTTGCTTATCAAATATTAATTGATCTTTGATGGAGGAGATGAAGAGGAAGCGCTGTGTGACGCTGATTCAGCATTTGGCAGGTGCACTGAACTCATCGTTCTTTTTTTGATCTAATAAAACACAGCACAGGTGCCGGTCCCTCTTATCCAAAGCAGATTTGAGAAACAAGTGGATTTTAGAGAGTCAATTTTCATAAAGGTTTCTGGCTTCCTGCAGATAATTGGCATGAAATGCTCCAAAATGCTCTCAAACTTGTTTTATTAAATGTGTGCAAAACTAAATGGAAAATAAATCAAATTTAATATTGAATAAGTTAAATGACATATTTACTATATAATAACATATATTTAGGTTCAGTAATTTTACTTTAATTTCTTGAAAGTATAGATAATTAGCTTTTTATTGTTGTTAGCCTGATGGAAATATTAATCATCCTAAATATTATAAATAATATGCTAAATAATACAGTGCATCCCACACATAGGCTTTACTTGGGCAGGCCGCCCAGGTATATTAACGTCCGCCCAAATATATTTGGTGGTGACACATGAATAATACTATTATCATCCTTTTACACTTTTTTGCATCCGTCATAAAGCCAAACATTCGCGATCGATTAACCAGTGGTTAACCCTGCACGTTTCCTACTGCTGGTTCTGTGTACGTGAGAACCGTCAGCACTCAATCAGACAATCTCACGTGCTGTGCCTTTTGAGCGAAAATGCGTCCAACCGTAGTTTCTGAATCTCCAAAATGTCAGGCATTCAGGTTTTACTTTTGCTTTCTAAAGTTGCTGTTTTTGCATTACCATTTCCCAGCTGACAGTGTGTGCACAGCCGCAAGAGAAACAATAAATGATTAATAATTTAATAAACGACTTCGATAAACTTTACTATACCTTTGAAAAGAACAAAATATACTGCCTGTAAAATATCTGTGCACCATTAATTTGTCTCATTGAAATAATCTATAATTTTTTAGTAATATTGTCTGTTTTTATTCCTTCCTCTGTTATTTATTTCTCATTGCTGTATATTTTATTAATTGAATGATGGCTCCTAAATAGCATAAATGTAAGAGAAATAGTCGATTTCCGTTACTTCAACAGTCTTTTTTCAAATAACTTTAGCCCATTAAAAAAGGTGCATAAGTGTCTAATAAATAAAACTATAGTTAAAAATCAAATTTTTTTTTTGTTTGTCGCATGTAGTTGACCATTTATGTGCTGTGGGTAAAAGGTGTGTTTCAATTCGGCTACCACTGCAAGTATATTTCAATCCTGTGGCACTGTAATATTTATATAAATATCTTATATTGTATTTAATTTGATAGATTTCATCATTATGAGAAAGTGAGAAGTGGATTTTGAAAAAGGATTTTGAAAAAAAAGTTCTTCCTTTCAGCTAATCATTTGCTTTAACTCTAAAATGGTATTAATTAAAATGAACAGCTACAGTAGACTAATTATATGTATGTTAAAATTGCACGAATTTTAATGATTATTATGAATATTTATATACACAAATACATAGTAACAACACTGTAATTTATGTAATAATATATGGGTTGAGGTTTATACATATATAACTTTTGTAGGAATAGTAATGAATATTATGAATATGTACATAATACATATAATAGGATTATTCTGTATATATTGCCACTCTGTATATAATACAACCATTGTTTCAATATTTTATCACATATGAATGCACTCTTTTGCAATGAATCATACAGTTGCACAACACAAATCTTAAGTTCAACAGTATTTGTTTTTTCTATTATGATGTCTTTATTTTGAAGCAGTAGCACTACTAACGCTGCCTGTTGGAGAAACATCAGTGTGTGATGCTTCTGTCCTCCACCTGCAGATCACAAAACCACTGACCTCTAAAAGTGCTTCTTTTCAAACGCTATTGACGTGCCATCCATTCTTTCCATCCAATTTCTCTTTTTAATTTCTTTTACCATCTATCTTTTCTCTGTCGCCCCCTTTATTTTTTGTCAGAAACAATCAGTGGATTTTCCAGCTGACTGCCCTGCTCTGCCGCAGTCACAGACACGGTGGGGGGAAAAAAACACACACGTGAAGGGGGACAAATGGAAAAGCTGAAGACTCCCATGATGTGAGAAATGTGTTTGAAAGATGCGTCATATCGGCGTCATACAGTGAAAGCTGAAAGCATTGCGGAGCTGCATTCCTGTACATGCAGTCCTTCTCCAGTCTGTCTCTTCCAGCCATTTCTTTACCCCTGAGAAAAAGAAAATACGCATCCCGAATTCTGACACCGTGCTGCACAGTCCAGCTGGGGAGACCTTCTCCGAGGTGCATTAAATTATATGTGTGTGTCCTTTGCTGCCGAGAGATGGGATGCAGCCTTAAATAGCAGCAGAGAGAGACAGACTGAGGAGGAGACTGATAAAGAGAAAGCAAAATCAGCATGCGGGAGGACTGAGATAAAAGAGAGGAGAGCGGAAAAACAGAACAGAGACAGATTTATGGGTCTGTGACAAATAAGGATGTCTGAAGTGACTAGCAGAGGAAACATTTTCAAAATGTAAAACTTATATATAAATATGTGACCATGGCCCACAAAACCAGTCATAAATGTACATTTTTGGAGATGAATACATGCCATAAATGTGGAATAAATAAGGTTTCCATTGCTGTATTCTTTGTTTGGATAACACAATATTTGGCAGAGATGAAATTATATATAATTCTGGAATCTGGGAGTAAAAAAATCTAAATACTGAGAAAATCACCTTCAAAGTTGACCAAATTAAGCTCAAATTATACATATATTACTTATCAAAAATTAGGTTTGATATATTTACATTTATAAAATATCTTCATGCAACATGACCTTTACTTAATATTCTAATGATTTTTGGCATAAAAAAAAAAAGAATTGATGATACCTGTGTAACAAGACTTTGTGGTTCAGGATCACATATTATTAATATTAGAATTTTTGCAAATTATTGTTTATTGTTTTATTGTATTTTTTCATCAGATAAACCAATTATTAATTTGATCATATGATCAGCTGTCCAACTGCTCGTTAACGCAGATTTCTAATCAGCCATTTACATGGCAACAACTCAATGGATTTAGGCATGTAGACATGGTCAAGATGATCTCCTGCAGTTCAAACCAAGCATCAGAATGGGGAAGAAAGATGATTTAAGTGACTTTGAACATGGCATGGTTGTTGGTGCCAGATGGGCTGTTCTGGATATTTCAGAAACTGCTGATCTACTGGGATTTTTCATGCACAACCATCTCTAGGGTTTTCAGAGAATGAGAAAATATCCAGCGAGCGGCAGTTCTGTGGGTGCAGATGCCTTGTTGATGCCAGAGGTCAGATGAAATTGGGCAGACTGGTTTGAGCTGATAGAAAAGCAACAGTAACTCAAATAACCACTCGTTGCAACCGAGGTCTGCAGAAGAGCTTCTCTGAACACACAACATGTCGAACCTTGAGACAGATGGGCTACAGCATCAGAAGACCACACCGGGTGCCTCTCCTGTCAGCTAAGAACAGGAAACTGAGGCTAAAATTGGCACAGGCTCACCAACATTGGACAATAGAAGATTGGAAAAATGTTGCCTGGTCTGATGAATCTCGATTTCTGCTGCGACACTGGAATAGTAGGGTATGAAATTGGTGTCAACAACATGAAAGTACGGATTTATCCTGCCTTCTATCAACGATTCAGGCTGGTGGAGGTGTAATGGTGTGGGGATATTTACTTGGCGCACTTTGGGCCCTTTAGTACCAATTGAGCAACCTGTCAATGCCACAGCTTACCTGAGTATTGTTGCTGACCATGTCTATCCCTTTATGACCACAGTGTACCTATCTTCTGATGGCTACTTCCAGCAGGATAACGCGCCATGTCATGAAGCGTGAATCATCTCAGACTGGTTTCTTGTACATGACAATGAGTTCACTGTACTCAAATGACCTCCACAGTCATCAGATCTCAATCCAATAGAGCACCTTTGGAATGTGGTGGAACGGGAGATTCGCAGCAGTCAAATCTGCAGCAACTGCATAATGCGTTCAAGTCAATATGGACCAAAATCTCTGAGGAATATTTCCAATACCTTGTTGAATCTATGCCATGATGAATTAAAGCAGTTCTGAAGGCGAAAGGGGGTCCAACCCAGTACTAGTAAGCCTAGTGCACCTAATAAAGTGCTGGTGAGTGTATAAATAAATTACTGTAGCCAAAATGTTTTTTTTAAAACTTAATATAGTTAAATTTTAAATAGTTTAAATATTTCCTTTAAACTTCTCAAAGCAGTTTCACTAAAGACATTTTCATAATTCAAAAAAAGATCAAATGTTTTTTTTTTTAAATACAGAATTATTAACGCTAAGCTACTTAACAGATCCCTACAAAATAAATAAATAAATAAAATAAAAAATCAGAAGCACACCATTGACCCAAACGCTTGATAATCAAAATCAGGATAAATAGAGCAAAAAACTAAGCAGAAAACAGCGCACCGCATTTGTTTCCACTTCCATACCTAGTTGCTGGCGTCCTGGAAGAATCCTGCCATTATTCTGGATCAGCGGCCATGTTGCCCACATATGTCAGCGGTGGCCAGAGGTGCACATCAATATTCATTGAATCAGAAACTCTGACTTGTCCTGTTTGTTCCAGCCGGGCTGAGAAGGGAATTACCACATGGCTATTTGTAGCTGATAAACTGACCCTTTAGATGGGTTAATTGATCGGGATGGAGGCGATTTCTAAGCAACTGTAACAGTGATAGATCTGAATGCTTAATACAAACACACAGCCATTTAAAAGAGGCGACTGATCTTTTCATTTGTGGTGGGAAGCCATTATGGCCAGAGTAACTGGGGACTTGATGGAGTCTGTAGTCTGTTGTTGTGTTGCCCAACATAAGACTGATCACACATAAAGATCAATGTAATGGTCCGCATGATCAAAGCACAAGATTTCCACAAATGACCTTAGTGTCCTTCACGCTGCAGGTGGAAAACAGAGCAGATCAAGATTTTCAAGCAGAATTTCGAGCCAGTTTAAGCTGAGATTTTTTAGGATTCCTGCAATTTTCAGTGCTGGCAGCCGGTCTCGTTTTGGAGATGAAAAACGTGGTGATTTTCCCTTAATTGCGAAGAGACATTGATTTCATGGCTATGTGAGAGTGGGCAGAGGAGATAAGGAGAAACAGTAAACACAGTGTCTTCTTTGCTCAGTATATCCTTAAAGGGACAGTACATCACACCTAAAATGACAAATTTGCCATGTCGTTTCAAACTTCTACCTGACACTTGGTTGTATTTATTTTATTTGAATTATTTATTTGTACATTTATTATTTTTCTGATATTATTAAGGATTATTTGTATTTTTAAAATTGCATTAATTTTTTAAACTTTTTTTAAACATTTAAAAATATAGATGTTTGAAGTATTTATTTAAAGAGCCCCTATTATGCATTAAAAAAGTCATAATTTGGTTTTGGGAGTCTCCAACAACAGTCTCATATTACTGCAAGGTCAGAAAAAAAAAACTTTCATTGTCCTATAATATGCATTTATTTTTACCAAATTATCCCAATGACTCCCTTATGATTTGTTCAGTGATTCATTTGGTCCCAAAACCCTCCTTAGTGTGATGCTATTCTGCGCTGATTGGTCCGGTGACCCAGTCAACTGCGTTCAGCATGAGAGAGAAATGCCCACCCCGGCTTATCAACAATTTTGAAGTAGTCAGAGCGCAGAGTGTATGTGTGAGCCCAATGCAGGAGTGCATTAAAGCAGTGCAGTTAAACACCAGCATATTGCTCTATTCTTAACCTAGTAAAAACATTGACACACATTCAGTATTAATCCACACAGTGGCAAAAGCTGAACTATTTTGAAACTTGACCACCGCATGTGTGTAGGAACAGCTGAAGGCGGCCATAGCAACGACAAACGGCAGTGGAACGCGAGCTCACAAACGCATGTAAATCCATAAACAAAGCGGCATGCATCACATTTTCAATGTGGCTTTAGATGCGATATGAGAATATAAAGAATTAACCAGATACAGTACAAGACGGGTAGAGCGGTTACAAGTAACAAAACACAATACAATACATAATTTGCAATCTAGAGAAAACAAGGAGGCAACCACTTTAATTGCACTTAAATTATTTACACTTGTGAAATGAAGGAAGGAACTAATCCATGAACTGTGTACTGTCAAGTTCATGTCAAGCTCTGACGAAGTCCCACACATCAATAGCCTTTTCTGATCATTCCTTTAACAAACGGCTGATGAATCCCCTGTTATATGTGTGTAGATTGCTGAAGCGCTCGTCAGAAAAATGATGGGAGCACAGCACAAGGCTGGGGCTGTAATGCTGAGGTATGTTTGCAAAAATAAACTTCAACCACTGACTCTTCACAGCCTCATCTTTAGGTGGGGAAAATAACACTAACTTTCCCTCACACTTCAGAGCACAGCATCTTCGCAACATGGTTCAACCGGGACTGCTACAGTGCTACAGTGTTTGTCTTCTTTGTCTTTCTACAGTGTTTGTTGGCGGGGGCTTAAATTTTCCCGGGTCTGCGCAAGCAACAAATGGGCGAGGCTTGAGTTCCGTATTGCCATCACGCTTGCACGGCTAAAGATTCGTTACCCCGACGATTCATTTGAAGCGCTCTAAGTCGACTCTTTTATAAATGAATCAATATTTTTAGATTTAAGCTGGATATTTCACTTCACCTAGAGCTGTTACACACTGCATGAAAGGTCATTTTCAAAAACCCATTATAGGGGCTCTTTAACATATTCATTCATTTTATATATTTTTTTATGTATTTTTGTTGGTTGGTTTTATTATTGGATTCATTTTTATGCTCATTTGTATTCAGTTATATTTGTATTTTAATTTATTTAATTTTTTAATTTTATTTAACTTTTTCAATATCATTTTTTAACATTTATCATTTATTAAACTGTTTATATATGTATTTAAACTGTGTTTAAACTGTGAATCTATTAATTCTTATTGATTTATAATATTGATTGTTTTTATGATATCATTTTACTTTTTATTTGATTTGATTATATACAATTGAAGTCTTAATTATAAACAATTGATGTTTAACAGAGCAAGGAAATTTTCACAGCATGTCAGATAATATTTTTTTACTGTAAAAATATTATTTACTGTCATCATGGCAGAGATAAAATAAATCAGTTATTAGAAATGAGTTATTACAACTATTATGTTTAGAAATGTGTTGAAAAAAATCTCTCCATTAAACAGATATAGGGGAAAAAATAAACAGGGGGGCTAATAATTCAGACATCAATTGCATATCTTTTTTTAACATTCAAAACAAAAGTAGAATATCAAACAGCTTGGGTGAATTATACCATCAATAATCACCAATTACCATAAAATTAAGGTGTAGTGATGTAGTACAACTGAATGAATTAATGAGTGAATGGCTAAAGAGTAAAGAAATATAGGCACATCTACAAAGGTTACAGCAATTGTGACCATAGCGGCATGAATTATGCATCCGAGCCAGTGAACAGAAAACAATCTCTGTACGTCTCAGAGAAGTCGCAGTCTTATCTAAATGCGTCATCTTAATGCCTGATGAGCTATGCAAAAGCTTTCATCTGCAAACAGCCTTTTCTCCCCCAATGAAACCGAGACCAACTCCTCAAGCAATAACACCAGATGACATATGAGACATTAGGCCACTTCCAGTCCCAGAGTTCCCCTAGAACCCCCATTCAAGACATTTACAGATTGTGTGGTCGTGACAGCTCAAATGCCATCTGTCTTTGGTGGGACAGAAAACAACACTGCAGTTTTTCATTTCATCTAGACTTTGTACTCCTTTCGCTCTTGAGCTGTGAGGAGAAACGTCAGAGTCACAGAAGCGTTGAAAATGTGCCTACAGGTGCACAAGCAGCCCATCATTGGCCGCTTTCCTTTTCCCCGTCTCTCAGTCTCTCCTGGGTAAGCTGGAGATTGGGGTTAATGTATACACTGCGTCACGTGCTTCACACTGCCAGTTTATCTCCAAAGCTTTGGAGGAAAAAAGGGAGGTTTTAAAATAGAGAGAAGAAAAGCAGAGGAATGAGGAGAGGGGTGGGTGATTTGGGATGCGCAGCACGTGAAGGCCAGATAACTATCTCCTCTGCAGCCCTTCTTCAGCCTGCTGTTTGCTCAATCATCATTTACTGCAGAGAAAGAGAGAGAGAGAAAGAGAGGGGGGAGTTCGTTGATGCAGGAAGGAGGAAGTAAAGGAGTTTGAAAGAAAAGAGTGACGGGGGAAGAATCGCTCTAGATACAAAAGCATGCAGTGAATGGTGCTGCAGTGATGATGCACCAGTGTGCGTGTCTGTGAGGTATACAGTATGAAAGGACAACAGCAATGTCACAGCTTTGAACTATATTGTTCAGTCGTATGACAGTAGATCTTATGTTCAGACTAGCTTAATAGTATTGTTACTTCTGTGTAAACTACTCTAATGCGGGGGCACGCTGAAACCCTTTAAAGTACACTGTAAAAAGTATTATGGGATGTTGATCTCTGCTCTGTCGAATTTTGATGTTGAAATTTTAACTCTGCAGTTTAACAGTGACTTTTATTGACATTTTAGCATAGTTTGAAATAATATAATGTATAAGAAATAATAGGTAACACTTTAGTTTAGGTCACAGTATTAATAACCCATTAACTAACACTACTAGCTTAATAAACTACTAACTAGCTGTTTATTAGTAGTTAGTAAGGTAGAAGTTAGGTTTAGGTTTTGGGTGGGATTAGGGATGCAGAATAAGATCATACTTTATAACTATTTATAAACAGTTAAAAACTTAATAATAGGCAGGTAATAAGCCAGTAGTTAATAGCATGAATTGCGACCTAAACTAAAGTGTTACCAAATAATATATAGAGAAATTAGTCCATAAAATAACAGAAAATACACTGTACCATGTTTTTGCACCATAATATACAACACCAACAAAGACAATATATCACTTTAAACTACTAAATATGTCAATAAAAGTAAACTTTTCAAGATTAAAAATTGTCGAAAGAAAGATCAAGGTCCCATAATGCAATTTAAAAGCATAAAATAAATGGGCAAAATAAAAAATAAAAACATGAATCACAAAATACAGAAAACTGCTAATTTACGATTAGTGTGTGATTATTCTAGTGAACTCGTTCAAGAGTTTAATTTAATAATGTTTTCTTTCCTTCACCTTTGACTTCTTTACACATTTTGGGTGCAGTCTTTCTCCCAGTTTGACGACAATGTTTCCTATCGAACCCAAACTATAGTGAATTTGACCAGTTCTCTAGCAACGCAACATCCACACATTTTTTTACTCTGTAGATAAAAAGTTCGGACACAATAAAAAAAAAAACAAAACAAAAAAACAATTAAATAACAAAGACAAAAACAGAAGCCAAAAAAATAAAACAAACAATTAAATAACAGGGTGAGAATGTGGTAAAATTTGAGAAAGCGGTAAAAACAATCAGACGAGGTCTTTTCTTTTTCTGGATTGCATTTCAAAACACTGCAGTTGGGTTTAGGGAAGGGGTGGGTGGGTCAATCGGTGCTTTTTAAAATACTATTGGTTGGGTTTAGGGAAGGCGAACTGTGGGGGGATTGGTCAGTTGGTCAGTCAGTCAGTTAATTAGTTAGTCAGTCGACAGTGGCCTCTGGTGGATTTACGTGGAACAGCAGGCATGACTGGCTCTCTTGACAGAAATTTGATATCTGAAAAAGCGTACACAGCGGCCTCCAGTGCATTCACGAAAACAAAAACATAAAAAAAAAAAAAAAAACATAGCTCCTGTGAGGTATTTTGCTTTCTCCAGAAATGTATATGGGGGTACGTAATCAGAATGAGCCTTAGCTGGACAATTTATAATTATCAAATCTAACTTGTTTATAATAGTTCTGGTTGAAACTACTATATATCACTGTTACCTAAAAAAAACTTTTACTCTTTTTTTCAAAAGTGTAGCTTGACTGTTGTTGAACTCTGAAGCCTGTCAAGCTTCAAGCTCCTCAAACTTTAAAGCAGGTTCACAAGCCCCTGTACGTTGCGCTCTATTAGGTTCGGTTTCTGCAGTTGCTCTCCATTCTCATGCCACATGTAACCTTTCTGCTGTCCACTTAGCCTTTCTATTCAACCGCCTACCTGAGTGTATGCGTGCACGCACAGAGAAATCTTGCGCAGTGTTGTGTAATAGTCTAAAACACAGTCTAACAGTGCGCAAAATATAGCCCTCATCCCAGAAGACTCTTCCCGGTGGAGCATACTGAAGAGCAGATCCGCCGCCCCCTCCAAAAACTCACAGCAGCTCCAGAAAATTCCAAACCTCTCTTCCTGCTCCTCCGAACTGTGAGCGAGTGTGTGTCTCCAGCGCAATTACTCAGATGATATCAGCTGTCAGTCAGCAGCTCAAAGATGAAGCCAGGCTCTTTTACATGATAATGGGATGCCACATTCAATCAGGTCTTTGTGTGGCAAAGAGGGGGCAGTTGACTCATTAAAAAATGTGGCACAATAACAATGAAAGAAGCGGCATCAGCAAACTTCCACTTTTACGCCACCGTTGAGCTCTGCTCACGCACCTTCATGTCTGATTTGTTTCTTTTTGCGTATTACTGGTGTTGAAAATTATAATGACAGTTACGGAGAGGAAGACAAATGTGGGGAAAAAAAAACAGTAAAAAATAAAAATAAAAAAAATCAAGGGGAGGTAGGAAAAAGAAGAGGAAGAAACAAGAGAAAAACACAACAAAGTATGAGGAACAAGCTAATAAAAAAGAATAAAGCAGGAGGAACAAAAAGGAGAAACAATGCTGTGAAAAGGAGATGAGACAAGAGGAAGCAAAATTAGGTAAAACTTTATAAAAACTGCACACTATGAATCATTTATTAAGCATTAACTTTACATTATTTTATTTGATTATTTCAAACGAAACAAAAACATACACTTAAAACAATTCTTTAAACAAAACACATTTCATTATAAGACATTAGTAAGCAGTTTATAAATACAGCTGTAAATGCTGTATTCTTGCCTTAAAAGCAGGTTATAGATGTAATAAACATTTCAAATGAACATTTATAATTCTTATTGTTCAGGCATACACTAATAGTTACTTTGTATGTTAATAAATGCTTTATTAACACAACTTCATGCAGTTTTGTGGCCTAATCTAAAGTAGAAGAAACCAAAACTGAATGAAAAGAATGATGTGAAAGGTGGAAACCAAACTGTATGACAAAAAGTGAGAAAAAAACACCACTGAAATTGAGTAGAGATTAAACAAAGCAATAGAGAATTAAAAACAAAGCAGAAAAATGAAAAGAGAGCAACTGTAAAAAGAGGAGAAGAAAAATCATCTAAAAAAACAGAAGAGGAAATGAAACTATAAAAAGAGGAAAAGATGAAAGAACTAAAAAGAAGAGAGGAAGAAATAAAAGTACAAAGATAAGCAGGAAACAAATCTGTATAAAATGAGAACGATAAAACCTGTAAAAATTTAATTGAATAGGAAATTAGAAGAAAGGAGGAAACAAAACTAAAATAAAGATGAAAAAATAATATAGAAGCAGAAACAAAAAAGGAAGAGAGAACAACTGCACTGAAAAAAATTATTCAAATATAATTTTTTGGATTTACTCAATTTTTTTATGTTAAGTAGTTGTAAACAATTTATTTGGGCTGAATATAAACAAACAAATTAAGTTGAACATTGCTCAATTTAATTTGTTTGTTTAAATTCAACACAAATAAATTATTTGCAACAGTTTTGCATGCAACACTTTTTTCAGTGTGTTAAAAGAGAAGAAAAGACAGCAAATAAATAAAATGTAAAAAGAGGAAAAGAAAAAACTAAATTGTACAAAAAAAAGGACAAAATATGAAGGTGTAAAAAGAAGAGCGGAAGAAACCAAAACTGAATGAAAAATTATGAAAAAGGAGAAAACAAAACTGTGTGACAAGGAGAGAAGGGAAAACATGTAAAAAACAAAACCCAACTAAATTTAGAAGCAGAAGCAAAACAAAAAACTAAAAGAGAACAACTGTAAAAGGAGAAGATAAAACAACTACAAAGAAGAGGAGATAAATAAATAAAAGTAAAAAAAAAAAGAGCAGGGAAACAAAACCAACACAGGCTCATTCTGAAAATGTTTCTGGAGATCGCGAATTACAGTATGTAGCCAGAGCTACGTATGGCTGCATTTCGTCTTTAAAACGAATGCTATGGGGTGGTATGACGTCGTTCCTTTTCTTGCTTACCAGCTGACCACTTACCTCTGTATGGACGACTTTTTCGCTGTTACCAGTTTGTCCGGTATAGCTCGACACGTACATCGGTGAACTTTAGCCGCAGTGGAGTTGACCACGACTACGGGTTTCAGAAAGCAGGTAAGACAAAAATAGAAGCCAAAAAAAATAAAACAAACAAGTAAATAACAGGGCGAGAATGTGGTAAAATCTGAAAACGGGTTAAAAATCAAGCGAGGGCTTTTCTTTTTCTGGATTGCTTTTCAAAACACTGCGGCTGGGTTTAGTTGGTGGACTGGTCAATTGGTGCTTTTTAAAATTCTATTGGTTGGGTTTTGGGAAGGGGAACAGTGGGGGGAATCGGTAGGTTGGTCAGTCAGTAAATCAGTCAGTCAATAGCAGCCTCTGGTAGATTCACGTGAGAACAGCAGGTGCGAATGGCACTTGCGACAGACATTTGAGATCTGAAAAACCGTACACAGTGGCCTCTGGCAGATTCACAAAAACAAAACTGCAAAACTGCTCCTGGGACGTTTTTGGCCAGAAATGTGTAAAGGGGTACGTAATCGGAATGAGCCTGGGTTGAACAAAACTGTAAAAAGTAGAAGAGGTGAAATTCAGTAACTGTAAAAAGGAAATTAAAAGAAAAGAAAGTAGAGCTTGAAATCAAACAATGGAGGTGCTCAACAGTAAAAACTCAAACTAAAAGACATTAGAGGACACAGCGTGGTGCTACAGTACGTCAGTGGGCCTACTTTCTCCTCCTCTTTCGTCATGCTACTCCCTCTTCCTCATCTCGCATTCAGTCTGCAAGGTCAGCCCTGGTCTTTATGTAAGGAGACTGTCAGTGCACATTTGTTGGACGTAAGCATGTGCAAGAAGGGGTCATGAAAAACCAAACATGCAGTGCACACTCAAGGTTAAATTGGGATTAGACCCTTCAGGAGCAGTAAATGTGTTTTCTAGAGCTTGACAAGTAGCCTAAGGAAGACTTATTAATAGCTGGTTGTCGGCGTTCAGTGTGCAGAATGTTATATGAACACTTCCTTCTGAGAATCCAATTGTTCTGCAGTCAGTTATATTATGTGACAGTTTTCAGGGGAAAGCGATGTGAAAGTGTGAGATTCATAGAAGCAGGTCAGGATTCCCCTCTCTCTGTCTCTTCCTCTGCCTCTTCTTTCACACGCCGCCTTTGGGACCTTTACGTTCAAAGAGAATATGTTTTCAGACTAACCCAGTTCCCTGTTCAGTTTTTTCCCCCTTTTTGCTCTTTCACTCAGTCTCTGTTTCTCTCAGTTTTAGAGGATTAGATCAGCAAAAGATAAAAACGTTTGTTCACCTCCATGTTGTTACAACCTATATAACTTTAATTCTTATATGGATCACACTAAGAAACATTCTGAATAATATACACAAAAAATTGAAGGCAGCAATATTTTTTTTACAGTTGAGAAAACGTTTCTAGCTATCTCACATCAGTCAAACATCAATCTACCTACATCATTCAAAGTGACTAAAATATTAAGATAACTTCGTAACTAAAAAGGTGTTGAAACCTGTTTAACTTTTTAAAAAGGTAAAAAAAAAATTCTGTCTTACTTTTTCGTCATATCTGTTTCTACAGGACCTTCTTCAACTTTTGGAATTTTCAAGCTTCAATCCAAAATTACCCCCCAAAAAACAAAACATTAAATTAGCCAGTTTACAATGTTTCAAACAGTGTTCCCCTTTATTAAGCTATTAAAAACGTCACAATGTTAGTTGTGAATATTTAGACTTTAAAGTCAGTATTTTTATTTTCCTATGTGAAGACTTTTAGTAAAAAAATAGGTCTGTTTCTAAACCAATAGGTCTGTTTCTATTTTTACTTATAATAGCCAGCAAGACCAATAGTGACAGACATTTATAATTTGAAATAAAATATGTTCTCTTGAACTTTGTATGATCAAGCAATACAGAAAAAAACACTGGACTAGTTTTGAGTAGCAATTAGGTAAGTTTTACAATGCTGATGCAAACTTGCATAACACTTTAGTGTGTTTGTGTTACACTCTTAAAATACAAAGGTTGTTTAATTGCCACCAATGGTTTTATTAAGTTATACTTTTATCTCATGGCTAGGCCCACATGGAATCAGTGCGTGTAGAAACCCGCAGATTTTTAGCCCATCATTGAATCTATGTATTTACTTGTGTAAATGTGTGTAATTTTTTTTTTCACTTTTTGAATTAATTTCACTAATATTATTGTGATATAATATTAATATTAAAATGCTCATATGACTTATTTACAATACAGTTTGTAAATTAATATTTTCTGTCTTTTAATAGATCTGATATATGAGAGACTTGCTTTGTTTACCAAACAAGTGGATCTAATTGAATTTGCATTTTAAACATTAAATAAATGTATATATTAAGTTTTTAACAATAAAAGTATATATTAAGTTTAGTAATGATACTCTTAAAATGATTACGCATTAATCCGCAGATTTTTTTTACAAAATTCTCGCAAAAAATAGCAAAAAAATGTCCGCAGATTCTGTCTGGCCCTATTAAAATGGCCTATTAAAAGTCTTGATTCTGATTAGCTGGAAGATGTGCAATAAAATATTTAAAGCACAGGTAATTACAGTCAGTTTTAAAATAAACAGTTTGAAATAAATGTGCTTTCCATAAACATTAGTAGTAGAGGAGAGCGGGGACAAAACTAACATGAGATGAACAAAGCGATTTTCTGGAAGCCCTGACAACATTTGCTGTTTTGTTTGCAGTTTTTCTGTTTAAAAGTAAATCAGATTTAAATGGCAAAAGTTCCTGTGGGGACAAAAATAACACTGTTATTTATGCCCCGTTATTAATAGACAAACCTTACTTTTTCAATTCCACTGTAGAGTTTTCACTGTTTGGATTCAGATGTTTTATCAAATTAACACATATTCCCAATAATATTTTTTTTTCAAAAATCTTAGAAAATTTTAACCTTTTGCATTGTTGGATTGCTTTTAAAACATTTGATGGAACTGAAATTTAAAATAAAAATGCTGTTTTTTTTATTTTTTAATAAAGGACAAAATATGTTTGCAGTGAACACTAACAATGTCATAGTCAGATATACGTAAAATAAACAAGAATCAGACAGTAATTCTAGCAAATATTGTTGTGTTACTTTTGACCCACATGTGTGTTACTTTCGTCCCTGCTGGGTCAAAAGTTACAATGTGCAACTTTTATTTAAAGGGTACCTATGGTAAAAACAATCTACTTTTCAAGCTGTTTGGATAGACATGTGTGTAGGTATAGTGTATAGACCGTCTTACTGGGGTGATATAAGCACACCCAGTGCTTTTTTTTTTTCAATTTAACAACAAAAAAACGGTGGATCAATTAGAGCGGTTTTCAAACCGACCGCAACTTGACGTAGGAGTGCGGTCCCCCCGTCCACCAATATTGATTGACATCATATCCTCAGTTTGTTGATTCACGTCTGCCATTTTCAGCGTGAGTCAAAGCGATATCACTGAAGGAACATCCTTGCTCTATTTTTAGATGTAAGGCTCATTGGGCTCAACACAAGATCAACATTCTCCACATTATCGCTCTAATCGGATTTATTGGTTGTATCTTTAGGTAGGTTTGCAAACATGTGTACTTTTCATTGCGTCTACCTTATACTTCAGCCATTTGCATTTCTGGCGATCACAGAAGCTCCCTGTGATCTTAACTAGGTCCAGCTGGAAAAATGCAAGGGCGTTGCCTAATGTGCGCATCTTTCCATTGGAAATAAAATAACAAACTTGCCTGCAGGTCACACACCAGAAGCGCCGCTCTGCGTGGTGCGATGCTGACGCAGCTCCATGCATTTCAGAATTCTAAACATAGGTTTCTATCAGGGTACACACAACGGCGCTTCAAGTCGGTGGCTGGGCGCTGCGGACAGTCGCCGACTTGAAGCGCCGTTGTGTGTACCCTGATAGAAACCTATGTTTAGAATCCTAAAATGCGTGGCAGGACGATTCAGGACACTTCATGTTTCTGCCGCGCCACAGAGAGTGTCTGGTGTGCTGTGTTGCGGCTTTGAGCGGCGCATCCAGTGCCTCAGTCAAAGTTAATTCAGTGTGCGTGGTTATTAGTCTCAGTGTACAAGCTCGGCACTTGAAACTAGCACACAGTTGGCTGTAAAACTATACAAAGACACAAATGATTTTGTACTCTCTACTTGGTCTGTGTCCGAGTCGTACATGTATGGCTGAATGCTGATCCTTTCACTCCTGCTCCTCAGTCTGCCTGACTCTTGTGCAAACACAGAGCGGGTGAGCTCTTGGCTCCGTCCCCGTGTTACGTTACGAAACAAATTTTCATGTAAAGCAACACACCCCTAAAACAGCGACCTGTGTACACGCCCCCAACATGACACTTTTGAACACATTATAATAAAATATCTGGACTGTGTTTTAAACTGAACCTAAACTGGCACACTCAGAAGAACCATAATATTAATATAAAATCATAAAAAAGGGATAAACAATGTGCCCTTTAAAGTAAAGTTATATTGGAGTTGGTCTACATTGATACAAAAATCACACCTGATATTGAAAGACCACAACTGTGACTTAGTAAGCACAGCAAAAAATCTGGTAAATATATATATATATTTTTAAAATGAGCGATTAGATATGCCCATGTCATTTATATACACACATACACGAACGCACGCACACACGGACACACACACACACAATCTCTCTCTTTTGTGCTGAAACTGACAAGAATTTGGTCACATTTTCAGCTGTGAAGAGTAAAACTAGTTTTAACTTGTCTATAACTTGGCAGAATAAGCGAGATAATC
Source organism: Danio aesculapii (assembly GCF_903798145.1). NCBI lineage: Eukaryota > Metazoa > Chordata > Actinopteri > Cypriniformes > Danionidae > Danio > Danio aesculapii. Next base: position 20,063,442 of record NC_079457.1, read on the forward strand.
AATGGCTTGCCGTGCATTAAAAGATTTTAAACGCACTTCACGTCTAGTGTTCTTTGCCTTCATTTTGTGCATTTACAATCATTTAATTCATATACTTAACATACATGTAAACTTCCAATGCACATGTTCTTTATAATGAAAGTGGAGTTGATTGGTTGGTTTATAAAAAAGTTTCATACATTAAGAAAGAAATTCTCTTTTAATACGAAATATTCTTTGGGCAACCCAGAATGACAGTGCTATAAATACTCTGCATGAACCTTTATTTTTAGACTGCACAAACATGAATTACACCTCAAATTTTTAAGGAAAAGTGTGGGTGAACTTACAATTTTTGCTAAAAGTGTACCTGTTGACTTGGAGCAGTAAACAGCCACCCAGCAGTGCTCTAGAAGTAAAGGACATTGTTGAGGACAATCAGAATGCCATGAACACGCCAATAACGTCACGTTCAAAGAGCTCAGAGCACTTAAAGAGATTGAACCAATGGCACTAATGGTACATGGATAGAGTGGTAGATACACTCGTTTATCATTCCACAACCACTACACAGATATGAAAATTCCATCGCTGTGCAAATCCTCCTCCATTATTCATATCCTAAGACTTACAACAACCCTCTCTGCAGTTTTTCCCCCCTTTTTAAAGAAACAGTGGCTTATGTGGAGGCCTCCAGAAAGTACTAATAAAATGGGCAGCGGTGGATCATCTTACCCCTGTTCCTCCCTGTTATCTATGCTGAAATCTCCCGGCCCTCCTTCCCTGCAGATGAGTTTGGCCTAATCCAGCTATTTGTGCTGAGTGATAGGATTTCATACCTGAGGGCAGGAGCCTTTGAGAACATGGGTAAGGTATACAGGCTGGCCATTGTTTTTGCTGGGCGTGCACCCCACACTTTTAAAGGCAGGAGGGGGGGGGGTGGTAGATGGGAAACTGCTGCAGGGGAGGTTCAAGCAGGTGGAGGAAGTGAATAAAATGAGGGATTGGCCACGTTCAACAGCACGTTTTTTTTAATGTTGGGGTGGTGAATTCAAGAGGGCAAGTATTATTGAAATAAAATTGATTATTCAATATGGCTTAAGCCCAAAGTATTTTTTGTTTTTTTTTATGAGTACAATTTGCATCACGAGAAGTTTGTCACCAGCACACTGTGCCAAATCTAAGTGTGCCGCACAAATCCAGCTTCAAAGCCAAACATTTTAATTGCCCCCTAGTGGCTGGCTGCAGTTTTGTGTCATAAACTCTGCCCTCTCCATGTAAACTAATTGAAAATGAACTTCCACTAAGGTGTCACAGTGGCGCTGTGGGTAGCATGATTGCCTCACAGCAAGAAGGTCGCTGGTTCGAGCCCCGGCTGGGCTTTTCTGTGTGGAGTTTGCATGTTCTCCCCGTGTTGGCGTAAGTTTCCTCCGGGTGCTACGGTTTCCCCCACAAGCCCAAAGACATGTGGTATAGGTGAATTGAATAGGCTCAAATGGCCATAGTGTACGTCTGTGAATGAGAGTGTATAAGTGTTTCTCAGTGATGGGTTGCAGCTGGAAGGGCATCCGCTGCAAAAAACATATGCTGGATAAGTTGGCGGTTCATTCCGCTGTCGCGACCCCAGATTAATAAAGGGACTAAGCCGAAAAGAAAATGAATGAATGAATGAAGGTGCACTAACTTATGCATGAAAACACAAGGAGAAAAAGTCATTTATTGCAACTGTCAAATCACAGAGATTTATTTGACTTTTCAGTATTTGATATCCATGATATTGTTCACATACTACCCCTTTGCCAGCAACATTTTTAAATAAAATCTTAATGGTTTAAAGTTCGGAAGTGAAGGAATAATACAATTTATACGTTTCCAACGCAATCTTGTGACTTCAATTCTTAACTTTTTGATTTAGTGGCTAATTCGTATGAATTTGAACGGTCTAATTCGTACAATTTAGTACGGTTTGCTCATCACCCAATGGCGGTTGGGTTTAGTGCCACGCCTCCTTTTTAAAAAAGTAAATTTTCATACAGCTGAACTCATACGAATTCGTACAAATTAGCCATTAAACTGGCAAGATGTAAAGTACGTTTTTCTCATGAGATCAGGTTGACATTTCATATTCAAATACTTTTTACAGTACAAAATTACTATGTTCTTGTTCTTTTATAGTAAATGTGTAGTTTATTTATATTATTCAAGCCACAATTGATATTGATCAAAAACTGTGAGAATGTAAAACTACCAAAAAATAAAAATAATTTAAAGGTTCTCAGTAATTTTCATAATAATTCATAATAAACTCATAATTTTACAAATTCTCAGTTTCTCAACTACGATGACCACCAGCTCTGCACATTTTCCATGTCTCCTTAACCAAACACACCTGATTCATATCATCAGCTCATTAGCAGAGACTGTAATAGGTGTAGCAGACAAAAGAGACATCCAAAACATGCAGTGATGGTGGGCCTTCGGGAAAGTGGTTGAGAAACACTGGTTTAGACCACAGTGGTTTGCATATATAGTTATCCAAGTCATCTTATGAAGATTAAAGACAATATACATTTTGCAATGTTTTTTTTAAATACCATTCAGCCCTAGACACAAGTAAGGTGGCTGCTGCACTTTCAGGGCACAAGGCCAGTTTAAAGATAACCGCATTATTCAAAGGGTCAGAGCAAAGGCGCTTGGGACTGATTAAGGATCAAATGGTTGAACTCAGAAGTAACAGGGCAGCATGTCATTAGGCCGGTCTCTTTTTCTAATTGCCAATGAGGATATGGATAAAAGGCGTAATAGATCGTTAGCTGCCCCCCAACCCCCTCTTTCTCTCTCTCTCTCTCTCATCCCGTTTTCAGATTCACCCTGAGCACTTCATGCCATCATACCATCCATCAAATACTCCGGTGTGCCCTACAGTCAGGAACATTCACATAGATTACTGAAGGATAATAACAGATCATCTTACCAGTCAAGCTGGCCCTCAGCCAAACATGGGCGATTTATAACAATGTGAAGAAAATGATAGAAACTCGAGGAAGAATAGCTCTGGGAGGGTAAAAAAAGAGAGGTTGAGAGATTAATGAAAGCTAATGTAATGTGAATCCATGGTGTCCTTTAAGTATATTTGTCAGCTTCAACATTTTGTGCATGATGTGGACTAGTAAGAACATAGCATTTTTTTTTAAAAGCTTGCACATATATTTTTTTACATCATACAGCAGCGCATCTGTGGTGGAAACGCTCTTGTTTGGCTAGTCTCTGCTTTCGTCTGTTGGTTCTCTGGTAGTAATACGCTGGTTTCGTTTGTAGTCACTGACCTCAATACATCTATTTGTTTGCTCTGTAAGGCTAAGCAATAATTCCCTTGATGAAAACATCTCTTAACAGACCACAGCAGCATGTAATAATACTCTGCAATAGCTACTTTGAGCACATTTGGTGAATGACTCAACATGAGTCAGATGCGTTTAATGTTAAAATTAGAAAGGGTAATTGTTGTTAATTTAGAATATATTTTGGTCTAAAAATAGGCAAGATGTTAGGTTATATCTGCTTGATTGTGTGTACTAATGAATATTATCTACTAGAAATTAATAACAAAAATATCGATTAGTAACTACATTTTAATCATAGCTTAGATTTTGGGGGGAGGGGGTGTTTTTATGGTCCTAAGAAACATTTTTGAATAGCAGTATAGTGCAATGAACAGAATACAATAGTGTAGTGAGATTCACAGTTCTTTTCTTATTGTATAGTATTGCACATTGCTTTAGATTATGAGCATATTTTAAAATATTTTTTTTGTCTTGTTGTTTTCAATATTCGTCTGTTGTGAAGTTAATTATACCAATTTGATGGGTTGATTTGAACTGCTTAAAAGATTAATTATTGAATGAGTTGATTATTCACTGTAGCCATTTATCACTTATATTGGTAAGTACAGTGCTCAACATATATAAGTACACTAGATTTTGAAAATGAATATTTTTATCTATTTCTCAGTGAATATGGGTGATATATATTGGTGCATTTGAACAAAACCGATTTATTAAACAGATATCTTTATTAAAATAATATAATCACAGAACATCTTTAGAAATGGAAAGATAATACATTTAAATTCATGCAAAATATTTCAAAAAAATTATTACAAACTACAACATTTCAACAAAATTGTATATATATATTTTGTGTCTCTTGATTTGTGCTAATTTTGGAAAATTTTATTTAATATTTTTCAGTAACATAAATTTGGGCTACTAATTTTTGAACCATCATTGTAAGTTATTTTGTTAGATTAGCTCCAGATTTGGCTTCAGTACAGACTAAACTAATGTATATGCACAAATATAATATTGCAAAGCTTCCTTTAGAAAATATTCATTTAAATGAGAGACTTGTGGGGGGTGTACTCATATATGCTGAGCACTGTATTTGCTTTTTAAAATAACTAACAAAATGCAATATAAAGGGAGTAGTGTTATATTCCATGAATTGTGTTATGTTGAAAATATATGTAAAGAAACCAACAATAATTAGCATTCACTTCAGCAGATGATAATGCTCTCTTTTTCATCATGCACACTGCAATTTTGTTGTCTGCTGCTTTAAAACAAGACGGATTCTGATGGTTTTCAATGTATAAATCATTCATCAGCTGGTGTGAGACAACAAAAAAATGCAGTTTCTCTCTGCTTTTCCCTCTTTTTATATACTGAAATATTTTTACAATTTTATCTTTATTGGTTTTTAAAAGTTACTATTCCTTATGTATATATTTGACAGTTGACAAGGAAGAGAACTTAGTTTAATACTAATGTAATATGCCATCTGACAGTAAGTGATTTGTGTGTGTTTTGTATCTGTGTGCTCAGAAAATCATTTATCAGACATTTCAACCGAAAGGCTTTAAAACATACCCAGATTCTATGTTGTTGCTGGAGTAATTGAAGCACAAGCAATGGACTGATTTCACGTGTCCATTTTAAAAGAGAAATCGAGGAAGAACCCTGAAGTATCACTTGGAGTTACACAGGAACGTTCTGTACCTGGCTGTATATCTTATCAGCAAAGAGAATGTGACACAAATTTATAATTTCACCACCTTCCAAGTGACCCGAAGGTCCATTCTGAAAGGATAGTGCAATTAAAAAGGAATATCAGAACTCATTTTTAGCTAAGTTAGGGGAAATGGCACTAGTTATCTATTGTCTTTGCCAAACACACGTTTTAGATGCCATTTATCAGAATTTATCAGACAGTTAATAAACTGATTCTTTCACTATATTAAACTTGTCATGACACAGAATTTCGGTACTGAAAAAAACAAAAACGTCCATTTCCCACTAACATTTAAGCACTGTTGAGTGCGTTCTTAAATGCTGTTGATTTACCATTGTGTTCACCAGTGCTCAACAGAAATGACTGTGATTGGCCGTGAGGGTCATCAGTTCATTGCACTTCACCGATGTTTACTGAGTGCAAACACAGATGATCGATCGACTGATCTTTGCAGGTTTAAAATGCTCCAGTGTCCCTGTATTTGTGTTTGCACTCGGTGAAGAGCGGTGAACTGATGACCTTCACGGCCAATCACAGTCATTTCTTATCAGCCCTAGTGAATACGATATATGCGGAACTATGCTAAAAGACTTTTAATTTGTCAGTAACCTGGGTTAAGCGTTTCCGGTGAACTGTATGCTATTGCAAAATCAGCACATTTAAGGTCTGTTTTCTTTAAAAATCAGCAATCTCTACTGGCTGAGTGATGTCTGATATAAAGTGGGTCTCAGATTGTACAAAAAGCACTGCATTCAATTACATTTTTCCCGCCATGTCTTTAAAATTTGGACATTTATTTTACCCCAGTATATTCAATGGAGCTTCTGTGTTAGCCTGCCGATTCTGACGGGCGCATGCGAGTAAACGGCTTTTTGTCTCGTTTTACGCTTCAACAACTAAATGAATGCCAAAATCTATTTAACTGATTGTATTTTAATTATAATACATCATGTTGTATTGCTGTAAATGGAACCGTATAAAATGGAAAAAATTCCCATTAACTGTTCACTGGAAGTTTATCAGTATGGAAAGAAACACTAGCTCCACATATACCCTATACTATGGCACACGCTCGATGTTAGCACTTTAATGTTAGCGGGAAATTGACGTTTTTAAAATGTCAGTACCAGGACAACACTATTACAGAGAACACGAGGGTGTGCTACAGAGGACTGCATTGTTTGATCACTCACATGGTTACATATGTTTACACCATTTGCACTTTGAAATCGTGGCAACAGCTGGAGGTTTGTTCTCTACAGCATGTTGCTGCAATGTTTACAGTACTGATCCTACAGACCTTTTTCTTGGAACGCAAAAATACCCATTATGCTTTGCGTGTATGCGCAAGGAGAATGCTAAGAACTTCTGGTGAGCAGCTGATGCGTGTAAACAGTCACATTTGAACAGCTTTGAAACGATAGTTTTAATCTATTTTACCTGCATTTATCTTCTTTAAACTTATCCTGTTGTTGATCAGCGCCACCTCCTGGACTTATCATTTTAAAAAATGTGATCTAATAGGATGGAAAACAACTGCTGTGAGGCATTTTCCCCTCGTTGAAAGACGGCATCTTCTGCTGTTTAAATGAAGCCTCGTCATCTCTAAAGTTACCTGTACTGGACAAACGGCTCGCGATTCGAATGAACATGCAAATCAGCCAGCAGAGTATCAGTTAGGCACTTTTATTGCTAATTTTTGTTAAACGCTACTGAAACCCATTTTTCGGAGCGCAAATTACCGGTTGTAAACGCTGTAAACGGAAGTTCTTAGCATTCTACCGGAAGACGCTTCCGATACTTCCGGTTTTCTTCCCACCGCAGCCTCGCTTTCATTTTTTAAAATGGCAGCTGTGTGAAATAAGCATATAAAGGTTCCACCCCATTCTGGAAAGGGAGAGGGGAGCAACAGCTCATTAGCATTTAAAGAGGCACACTAAAACTGCATTTTGGCTTCCTGTCAAAGAAAGGCATTTACAGCATGATATAATGAATGATCCGTGAGGTATTTAAAATGAAAACTTCACAGACACTTTCTGGGGATACTTGAGACTTATATTGCATCTTGTAAAGAGGGCATAATAGGAACCTTATGAGATAAATACTTTCTAAAAAAAACCTACATTTAGCATGATGATGCTTGATGGCTAATATTATAGCAATATTATTATTAATATTATTAATATTAAGTGATTTCTATCTAGACTTGATGAGAAAGTGTGTCTGAGTGAACAGAGAAAATCTCCCACAAGCCATCCTGCCTCTCGGTGACTCCTGCTATAGGCAGGAACCACCATCGGGCCCCACAACAGAGCCAAGACCAGATTTATCAGAGGATTAAGGTGTGAATCTGCTTCAGTGTCTGGAACACGTGCACGAATCCTCTGGGCCGTGAGGGGGAGTTTAACACACAGACCGCAGACAGGGAAAGATGAAGACAGAAAGTACCTGTGAACTTCTATCCAACTTTAATCAGTTTCAGAGCGGCGCTATGGTACTTTCAGCTCGACTGCATCTGGCCTGTAACTCTACCGACAGACTCAGCACTTTTCCATGAAAGACAGACAGGTAATTAAAGCCTCACAGCCTTGATTCACCTGCTTATAAGATCAAAGCGCAGTCCGTTCTGGGGCTTTTCGTCTTCGGACGTCTATTATCTCACCAGGGGTGTCATTACACACGTGTTGTCTGTCATTACTTCAGTCATTTTGAGCCATTGGAAATCTTCCTGTCTGAAAAAATTGTTTGTTTGTGTGAGTACTGACTCATTACGTTTGTCTATTAGAAATGTTAATAGCTAAAACAGTGATGCTAGTAAAGTAACTGCTGTATGGGTTTTAAAGTCACGAAAATGTTTTTATGAGCTGAATAGTGAAATGCATGTATACTGTTTTGTTTTTGTTGGATTGTAGTTGTTTCCCTTGACTTGTGAGATCATAATTAAGTATTTCTTGTCTTTAATATTTAAATATAATGTTGAATTTTAGTATGTACAGTAAGTTCATTTGATGGGTTCATGTGATCTAATTGTTTGATTCACTGTAGCTTTTATGTCTTATTTAGCTTAATAGAAGTATATCCACCATACACTACTGTTCAAAAGTTTAGGGTCATAAGAATTATTATAATTTCATGTTTTTGAAAGGTTTTGTTTAAAAATACTAACTTTTAATTGCTCAAAAATACACTTAAAACAGTAATATTGTTAAATATTACAACAATTTTATGTTTTTCTTTTCATTTTAATGTATTTTTAAAATACGTGATTGTAAGGTTTACTTGATAGTAAAGTTGGTTATTTATGCAGCTTAAATACATATTGAAAACCAATGTTCTGCTTAATATGAATCTTTATAATTAAATAAAAATATAGATATATTATAAAAAAAACTCAACTTTTAAACAGTAATATACATTATATAAATAAATAGATTTCTTGTTTTTTTAGTTATGCTTTTGATAATGTAACTTAAAATAATTTTCTCTAGTAATTGTATTAAGCCATTTTTTTTAATTGCTAGTATAGCAAACAAGAAGTTTGTGGGCCATAAGTCAAGTCATTTTTTTTTGTGTGTTTTTTTTTTCACTTTTGACAAAAAAAAAAGTATTTTACTTTTTTCTTCATATTTAATAATTGTTTGTTTAACTGATTTATTTTCATTTCATAAATTATTTAAATATTTATGGACATTTTTATGTTTGAATGCACAGTTCACAACAATTTTTTCAATCACATTGTACCTTTGTGATTAAGTTTTACCACCTTGATGATGACGATTAATAAACCCAGTAATTCCTTGATATATCCGCATCTCCGTGCATGCTTAATATTCATGTGATCTGAAGACTCCCTGCTAATCTCAAGAGGCTAATATAAAAGCATAAGCCTATACACTTTTGGCTCCCTGTCGAGGAATCAAACCCCGGTCTTTCGCGAGAAACCATTCGAGGAAACTGACGGCAACAAACCATTTAAGTTCGAAAACTAATCCTAATGAGTACTGTGAACTTAATAAATTTGAGTAAACGAAGCAATTTGAGCACAGTAAAACCCAATAAATGAAAAGAACTCAAACAGAGTACTGTAAAATCCAATAAGTTAAGGCAACTCAAACGGTTTAAGGAAATTGATTGCAACAAACCATTTGAGTTAAAAAACTAATCTATATGAGTACTGTGAACTTACTCCATTTAAGTTGAAGTAATGAAGTATCAATAAGTATATGAGTTCAAAACTCTTTTCAAATGAGTAGAATTACCTTTCAGTAAATTTTGAGTTAACTACACTCATTTCATTTGATAAAGTTGACTGTTGGGTTTTACAGTGTACGATTTAGCCAGTTATATTTTCAAGTTCGAGAGAAGCATAAAGGAACAGAGGTTTTCTACTAGAGCCTTCTCATATTAAACTTTGTTTTACAGAATCATACGAAAATTGTGATCTTGAATTTAATAGAAAAAAAAAAAACCCTCAAGATTAAAAAGCTAACATTTAATGTATCTTTGTTAAGAATGGTATACGGACAGTGTTTTTCTGTGACTTGAGATGAGTGAGACCACAAGGCTTGATTTGCAAATCTAGTTTTATCTGTGTCCATTTGCAGATGTGCTAAAATCAGTCTGATCCCTGTTCAACACATCCTCATTTAACACCCCCTTTGACTGAATCTAACTTAAAGTCAGTCGCCGGGTTTAAACCGATATGGTGACCTTCTAAACATGTGCACAACACTGCAAGCAAATCTATAATTCAGGTTGGAGTAAATCATCATAAAGTACTGAAATTATAGCACGCGTAAATATCATTTAGGCGCATCTCTCACAGGCGTATAATTTGTGGTGACATTTTAAATCACAGGTCTGGCAGTGCGCACATTCTTTATCGGTTTTCTTTCTCTTTTACCGTCTCCTTCTCACATTAAATGCGAATCGTTTAGCTGCTTCACACTTTTCTCTCATCGTAACCTTTTGCAGTCTCTCTTAGCATTCAGCCACCGTGTAGTGGAAGTGCGCCGTGTTGAATGTGTGTTTATGTATGTTTGTGTTGGTATGATGTGTGGGATTAATGTCAGACATGCTGGGGCTCATACCGGCCTCCCGCTGCAGCTTCTTGCAGGCTTATCACAGTCAATCATCTCTTTGTTCACCTCGCTTTCGGCACGCACACACACATGCACAGACGTGGTAGCAAAGCATGATGGTCAGAATCCGAGACTTTAAAGTGCTGAGTGCATGAGATCGGGTGAAGTTTTTTATCTCCCTGCGAAACTTCCTACTTCACATCAGAAGCTCTCGGGGAGGAGCAGATACTGCAGGGCCTAAAGATAGAGAAGGGGAGGCTAATTGATTAAGAGCTGTGAAAAAAAAGGATAAAAGGGATTTATTTCCTGTTTGATATCTGCGGAAGGGTCAGCAGACAAGGTCACAGCAGCACCTCCTTGTGGCCAAATATAGCAGGTGATGCAGTCATATGATTGCAGTGACTGTAAAGATGTTCTGCTCGAGTCAGTTCTGTTTTTAATGTGGGTCATTTAGATAGGCTTAGACAGTTATATTGCCTTCTATAAAGTACTTATAGGTTATGTTCAGAATAGCATACTAACTACTATTTAATAATAATACTAATAATACTATTTCTGAGGTATGTAGAATGTATAGGCACAGAATGTGATTTTTTTTTTTTTTTTTGTATTTACAGTGTGTTTTTGTCCTGTTTTTATTCAGCAAGTATGCATTTAGGCCTGTCACAATATCTATTTTTTTGTTGTATGATATATTGCATCAAAATATATTGCGATAAACAATATTAACGTCATTTTAAGACCATTTTATGCCACTCATAATATACTGTAAAGCCATGACAATGATATCATCACAATGCAAATACACTCTTCCAAAAAACAGATAATATTTTATTCTTAAGAGTATTTAATTTAGTCATTTTAATAATGAGGCATTGGAATCAGAATGTGAAATTGCATATCCTAAATAAATAATAATAAATGTTAACAAAAAAAAAGGTGCACGTTAAAAAGTAACAGAGGATGTGGTATCTAATTTCAGTTGTAAGAGACCCACGTGAAAATATACTAAAGGTATTTATAGTAAATACTATAGTGTTTTTTTAACCTTACTGATATTGACACCTTCAATAGAGATGTTGCACAATCTGCTAAAATGTTGCTAGAATTGTTTTATGTATGGGTGATATATATTGCATTTCCAAAAATGATTGAAGTCATGTCTATGTGTTGTGCAATAAGTGAATATATTGATCATTGTGATAGGTCTTGCAACATCTATAAGAAGTTTGTTTCAAATAAATGCTGTTCTTTTGAACATCCACTAATACATCATCTGAATCTGAATACTCTTAAACATTTAAAATACTCAACAATTATTCAGTGTATTTTAAAGTGGCCAAGATATTAATATTGTGCACGATCAATATCATGATATACTGAATTACTGAATATTGACATACTGTATGTCTATTCATCAAGTAGATCTAAAAATTTCTTCCATTAAAAAATATATATTTCAAATATTAATATCTTTTAAATATTATATAAATATTATTATCATCTTGCAGCCCAAAACCAGTTACTCACTGAAGCTAAGCAGGGCTGAGCCTGGTCAGCACTTGGATGGGAGACCACATGGTAATACTAGGTTGGAAGTGGTGTTATTGAGGCCAGCAGGGGGCAGGGGGCACTCAACCTGCGGTCTGTGTGGGTCCTAATGCCCCAGTAAAGTGAAGGGGACACTATACTGTCATTGAGCGCTGTCTTTTAGATGAGACATTAAACCGAGGTCCTGACTCACTGTGGTAATTAAAAATCCGATTCTCGTCAAGAGTAGGGGTGTAACCCCGGTGTCCTGGCCAAACTCCCTCCATCGGCGCTTACCGATTATGGCCTCCCAAATCATCTCCATCCACCAAATAGGCTCTATCACCGTCTCTCCACTCCACTAATAGCTGGTGTGTGGTGAGCGCACTGGCACCGTTGTCTTGTGGCTGCCGTCGCTTCATCCAAGTGGATGTTGTATACTGGTGGTATGGAGAGACCCCCCGACCCCCTTATGAATACATGATAAATGCGCTATATAAATACACACACTACATTACATTTTTTCCATAAAAACCAGCACACGGTTTTAAAATTGATAATACAAAATGTTTTTGAGCAGTGTTTTGATGTGTATATCAGAATGATTTCTGAAGGTTCATGTGATACTAAAAACTGGAGTAATTAATCTTTTTTAAATTGTGATAATAGTTTACAATATTACTATTTGTACTGTATTTTTGATAAAATCGATGCTGTCATTAAAAGCATGGCAGACCAAAATATAAATAAAGTGTGGTCATTTCTGAATATAATAATGTACTTTTATTACATTATTATACAAATACTGATATTCCATTCAAGATAAAGCTAATGATAAATATAATATCATAGTAGATTTAACAAAAAATGCTATACTACACTACACTATACGCCAGAGATGCCCAAACTAGGGCCTGCGGGCAAAAGTTTGCCTATGGTATAATTGTCAATAATATTTTAGTAAGCTGAGTTCGATACATATGCTCTTTCTCTCATATTTGTTGACACGCTGGAGTTAATGTTGAAGGAAGTGAGCCGAAGTGTAGTGTTGAGCAGTGTGTTCATCCTAATTAAATGGGAATCTTAATGAGCAGCTCTCTCCACAGACCTCCAGCCACTTTCATGTGCTCAGCCTGAGTGCAGAAAATGAGCCAGTGGGTTCCAGAGACGGCTGCTGACCCAGACGCTCCTTGGATCCAAGTGTATGAAATGTTTAAAAGCAAAAAAAAAAAAAGAAAAAAAAAAAAATGAGTAGTTCCAGCTTTGAACTATGACTGAGTAAACCAAATTGCCAATTTAGATAGAGCAACCAAGCAGCGGCAGTATGTTTTGTCATTGGTCACGGTCTTGACTGGTTGAAGCATTATATTGCTTACCAGAACACAGTGTATTTGACCTTTTTAGCTGTTGACAGAATTTGGCAATCCTAGCAAAAATCCCCAGCACTGCTGAGACTGTTTTTAGATGTACAGGATAATATATACTGCATGCTTTCCTCTCAAAGGCAAAATAAACATAACAAAAATGACAAGAAAACAGTAGATAGAAACACATCTGATCATAGTGACATGTATGTGTTCGCTCTAGTTCTGCTACTCTTTCACGTCACATCATATTTTATCGCTTTTATACACAATTTATATTTTACATCACAGCACAACAATTCTTGTATTAATGTTTATTAATAGATTTTTATTTATATATTATTTGTTATATAACTTTAATACAAACAGTCAGATATATAAACCGTACCTTTAAAAACTCAAGTACATGCACAGAACAACATGAGCAGTTATAGCAAATAAACAAATGTAAATATCCCGCTTGCTTTCTGAGTGTTTTCGAGCGAATTCTTACACCCCTATGATTGGAAGAAAGAGCTGCAATTGGCTCTAATGCGCTGGCAATGCTCACCGATGAGTGACACTGATAAACAGCAGCAGCGATCACAGCTGATCTGCGATAGACGAGGAGGAGAAAACTCACCCTGCAGACACGCGTTTGTGTCTGTATCCAGAAGTATCGCTATAACAGCCGTGAGAGGAGAGAAAACGCTACCTCACGCTTCTGCTATACAGGCTTCTGCTATAACTTCAGTGTCAGTGAATGATGGTCCAGCAACCACACACACACAGTGAATTATGCAGACTTTCTGCAATTTTAAGTAGTTGGAGTGTTTTAATTACTTGCGCTTGCGTCCTTCGCCATAGTAAGCAATATAGTGCATATGAGATAAATGATGTCAGTACAGATCTATTACTGAAATGTTACCCAATTGTCCGCGTCTGCATCGGTGCACTGAAAAAACAATTACTTTTGACACCACTAATACAGCAGGATAGGGTATAGTGCGATTTCAGATGCAGCCACTGATCCCATGTGCATGCAATGTTCAAATCATGTTGGTGAGATTGATAATGTTAGCTATGTAAATATCTGAGATCAAAATTATGTCAGATTATTGCTGTTAACAACACACATGGCATATATGGACTGCTTTCTTTTTTTTTTTGTTCTTTTGAATTTTGCTTTTTTATGCGACTTGGAACTATGGATTTGGGGAAAAAACATCACTTAACCATGTTGGTAAGAAATTAACTTGCTTTTGGAAAACGCAAGTGCAAAGATTTCAAACAAGGGAAGCTGTGATGGACTCAAAACTTCAATTTGGCCTTATTTGGTTTAAAATTGTTGTATTAGTACATTCTTGATTTTGCTTAAGCATATATAGGGTGTTTAAAGCACACTTTAAGGAAATTTATTCAATCATGTTTACATGAAAATAATATTTTAGTTTTCACAGTTCAAAATTTCACGTTCAATTGCAGATATTTTTATTTTTAAATAATGCAATTTCAATGTAATTCCTACACCAAATTCTCTGCCATGCAATAAGCCACACACAATCCTGTGTTACAGTGATTTAGCTTCATAAGATTGTGTTCATGTGTGCATATATAGGTTTTTATCCGGAGGTTAGCTTTCACGACAGATTGTGTTGGCGGTCAGATGAGGGGCAGGCAGACGGGAATGGAATAGCGAGTAGTGCTATGCTGCCGTCACAGTAATTGGACCTAAATTGGTTAAATGAATGAGCCATTTCTGCAGCCTTGGTCACAGCTGAGGACAGGACAGACATAGGATCAGGTCTCCAACAGGACGCCTCCGTCAGCATACAGATGAATGAAAAGAAAGAAATTAATTTACTGCGCACAGTGTGTGTGTGTGTGTGTGTGTGTGTTTTTCCATCAGAAGAAGTGATGAGTTCTGATGAATTTTGGTTGGAAAGCTGATTTGATTGTTTTTCATGTAATTTACAACTGTAGACAGTTGAAAACAAACCTTGACCTTATCACCACACTGTCTTGCCTGGCCTTCTTAGATTTCAGCTAATTAAATCCCTCCTTTGCAAAAAAAAAAAAAAAAAAAGAGCACAAGCGTCAGCAGTACACAACAAAACTGTCGCTAGCAATGTTAACAAAAAAATCTGCACCAATCTAATCAGCTTCACTCTGGAATAAAATGTAAATGTAACGCACAAAGCTGTTGAGGCACATAATCATGAATTGCAAACACACTGTGCGGCTCTGTTGTGGCATGCTTTAATAATTAATACATCTGAAGAGTTGCACATTCAAAAGCGAAATAATGAAGATTTACAAACTGTGTTTATTCCATGCTGAGTACCTCCTCTAATATACACCAACTGTTCCACTTATAACTTTCATTTGATGGTTGAAAGGGACGACACCTGTCTGCTGTAAAACAAGCAATAATTACTGTACACAGCGCTTTCTGTTCTGGAATATGTGCAGGTGGCTTTTAGAGGAAAGATCTGGGCTTTCTGGTGTTAATGGAAAATAAGTAGGCAGGTTTTTATTTTGCACGTGAATCTATAATAGAGCTGTTTCTGCTTCAGCAATAGCACCAAATGGAATTAAAATGACCATACTGGTATCGGCCAATGAATGCCTATTCTTAAAGGCGCTGTATGTAAGTATTTGACTCTTCTAAAGCATAAAAATACCATGATATGTTTGCAAATATTCAAGAAACATGCCAAGTGAACATTCTTGTTTATCTGAAAAACAATGCTGAAGTCAGATATTTTGCTTTGAAAATGGCTCTGAAAGCATGCATTCGTGACCAAAATGCGACCTCCGGTAGACAGTAGCAGACTCTGAAATGAGACGCAGACTCCATGTGAGGTGGTTATTAATTGGCAAATAATATAAATATTACGAACGTGAACATTAGGTGAACAGGTTACATTGTAACCTCGTGTCCAACAACATGCTTCGTAACGAGTTACGCAGTGATGAGCAATTTGGCTGTTTGCACCAGACGAAACATGACAGAGATTTGAATACAGCATTTTAAAAGCATCGAATATGCACTCACTCCAGCAAAATGGTAAGGTTTATAATTATACATATTAACCCTGTTTAACATTATTAAATATACATGCTGAATCACTGGTATGTGTTAAGTTTTAAAGTTCAGTTTCAAACGGTTTATTTTATTTTCAAGACCTGAGGTGAACTATCTGCTGCTGCTTTCTGTATATGGCAATAAATGTCATGTAAAATGGCATTTAAACTCACATACCATTTAACACTGAATAAAGCACATGATAAATATTCCATCTATCAGGTGCCGTTGCTTTTATATAGAACAGGGTTTAAATCACTCGCTCCTGTCCTCAATCTGGCAACATGCGCTTGCGTTTGTTTTGATCCAGGAGTGCAATAACTAGTTCAACCACTGGGTGTCAAACGTACATACTGCACCTTTAATGCTTTTTTTATCACCCTGACAAGACAATAAATTATCCAATAGCAAACTTTGGTATTTGTCCACTGGTAGATTTACTTCTGAATTGTTTTTATTGGTGTATTTCTTATGTCAGCAGTGCGGGAGTTTCTAATATTGAAAAAATGAAGACTAATGTATAATATAAAAATCCAAAATCAAACTAAAAGAGCTCAGGGGTAGCTTAATTAATGTATCAGTGCCCTTTGGGTAAGGGATTCATCAGAATAAACAGCAAAAGAAAGTCCAAGGCACTCATGACATGTGGAAAAAAATTCTTTATTGACATGACTGTTCAGGAACAGGGCTTTTTTATACTTTTTCCACATTTTTCGAGTGCCTTGGACTTTCTTTTGCTGTTTAACTTGTAATATATTTTTGGGAAAAAAGCTTAGTTTTAAATATAACAAGTTATTTGTATCAGCCTGAAATGTTCATATTGGTGCATCTGTAAATAGAATTTGCAATTAAATTATGATCCTATTTCAAATGCAGCTTATGCCACTTATACATGATCATTTATTTGTAAGGTTACTTTAAGAAGTCGGCACGAAATAGAAGTTGCTGTAGTCTTTTATGAGACTAGAGTTTTGTTCCCCATATTGTGACATAGATAAATATTAAACAGTAATAAATTAAACAGTATAAAAAGTATGTAGGGCAAAATTAGATTTTGTACTTCAGTAATTGACTGGATTGTTGGTCTTTGCATTTGTTGAGATCTCATGCCAGTGACAGGTTGACCCTCCCTCATGCCAGTAAACACTAAAAATCAGAGAAGAGATGTTTTTACAAGAGGGAGGGAAAGTTATAAAAGATTATTAGGACACATGAACAGAAATAAAAAAAGATCTGCACACAGTACTCTATTGGTAATCTATATATAGTGGGAGTCATCTGCTGTAATAACTGATACTGTGCTTTTCTCAAGGTCAAGAATACAAGACATATAGTATCGATTTAAAGGAATGTATATCAGAGACAATACATTTTGTATTCTTGAGGAAAAAATATCTCATATTTTGTTGTAAACTTTACAGGGAACTTGTACATGATATGCTGTTTGATACATTGTTTGCTTTAGAGTGAATTAGATTGCTTTCATGAGGTAAACATAGCAGTGTTTATAAGTTGTTTTATTGACATCTTTCCAAGGCTGAAAACTGATTGAACTATAACTAGCAGTAAAGAGTGAATGAAGAATTATTCTTAATGTGCCACTTGAAGTGTTGTGGTGAGATCTGTCTTGGTAAATTAAAGAGCACCAAAACCAATAGATTTGTATATTTCAGGATTATCTGTAGTTATGTTAAAATTTACCATATTTAAAAAAATTTAAGTATCGTATTGAGGTGCTATTCCACTGCATGGTATTATTCAGTATGGCTCACTTTTGAAGCCTTTTCCACTGCATTCTGTATGTAGTACCTAGTAGGGCTGCACAATATACTGTTTAAACATCGATCTCGCAATGTGCGCATTTGCAATAGTCACATTGAAAGATCTGCAATGTCATGTTGGGATTGTAATTAACCAGGAACCACTGTTAACACTCAAAAAAAACAAAACATTTTGCTGCAGACAACTTAATTGTTTTATGTTTAGTCCACTTAAGTTTAAGTTAACTTACTTGATTTGTGTTGGGACGTGAATGAATTGTGTAGAACTCTGCATTTTTTTATAGTGCAGTACACATGATTTGTGGAGTCATTGTGAATTTTAACCATTATCCAATAGTGTGAAAGAATTTTACTTGGATGTGTTTTTAAGGCCTACGATTGTAAAATTTTAAGCAAATTGAAAAAATGAGCACAAGAAATTATAAAGTTTTGCCGCTTTTACAAATATTAATTTTGTTTATAAAATGAAGACGGGTTATTTTAGCACTGATAATTATATTTCTGTACTTCAATATTGCTAGATTCCACCGAAAACCATAAAGTGCTGTTTTATAGTTTTTCCAAAGTTTTTTTGCAAATCTTATGCAGATCCTACAAAATCATCCCAAGCAATATAATATAATGAATTATTTCCAAACAGCTACTCCAAACAGCTACTTAAGTCATTTTGTGAAACTATATTCATATCGCTATATTGCAGAAATGAAAAATATTTCAATGTCAGCTATTTACATTATTGTGCAGCCCTAGTACCTAATGCATTTGTCACCATCTTGAGAACCATACCATTACCAAAACATGACGTATACACGCTGCTGATCACTGATTAATCCCACAGAATCATCAATACCATAAGTAGCATCTACCATAAGTAGAGTTGGTTTTTGCCATGTGCGCGATGATGTCACGGCAATAGTGGTGGCCCAACTATAAAAATAATCCCACCCACTTCAAGTGGTACTAAACTGCAATGGAAAGACAAAACTAGCAAAGCTAAATGAGCCAAGGCGTGCTGAAGGTATGAAGTGCAGTGGAAAAACAGCTTTGGACTGCATTCTGGAGAGCTGGTTTACAACCTTATTTTTTACTCTTGCAATCGTTGACTGTGATGTCTAATCATTTTAGCCCTAATGTGTGAAGATAAATCATTCATTCATTCATTCATTCATTCATTTTCCTTCGGCTTAGTCTCTATTTTAGAGGTCGCCACAGCAGAATGAACCGCCAACTATTTCAGCATATATTTTAAGCAGCAGATGCCCTTCCAGCCGAAACCCAGTATTGAGAAATACCCATACACACTAATATTCACACATACTTATACACTACAGACAATTTAGTTTTTTCAATTCACCTATAGCGCATGTCTTTGGACTGTGGGGGAAACCGGAGCACCCAGAGGAAACCCACGCCAATACATGGGAGAACATGCAAACTCCACAGCTGTGACTCGAACCAGTGACCTTCTTGCTGTGAGGCGAGAGTGCTTACCACTGAACCACTGTGCCGCCCTATAGATAAATACTTAATGATCAAATGCTGTCATATTGTTTGAAAAAAGTAAATCAATTTCAAAGTTATGGCGTCTGATCATGTTGTTAAACCTGAGGTCCACTTTTAGTTAGTTATTCTCAAGCACTGAATGCTGCTAATCTAAAGCTCATCAGCATTGCCATGATTAAAGTACCCGGAGCTGGTGAGAGCAAGACAGACAGAGAGCAGTGGATTCAGAGGGGACTAAACATCTATCTGCATCTTTCATCTCATTAATCTGCATTTGCTCCAATCCCAGACTCCTCTGGATCATCTGCACGACAGGTGCTCAGTGAGGGGCTCTGAGGGACCCCGACTCTGCTCTGCTCTCTCTCTCTCCCCAATTTGTTCAGGGCCACCGCTGCTTGCCAGAGGACATCTGTGTTCATCCAAAGCCAGCCACCCTCTTCTTTTTATCTTTTGCCTCATTTCCTGCTGTGGCAATCTGCGTCTATTTTTTGATTTTCTTTATTTTCTGTTTTGGGTGAAATTATGTACTTTATGTGATGCTAAAAAAATTATACACACAGTATGATTATTTATTCATATTAATAAATTATTATCATCATCATCATCATCATCATCATTAGTTTTCATTTGGATTGAAATTGTTATTTAACGGTAGCTTTCTATAATTAATTTTTTTTCTACTATTTGACCAGTTTGGATATATGTTATTGTTGATCTTTTATTATTATTATTATTAATAATAACAATAACAACAACAACAATAATAATAATGATAATAATATTATTATTATTAAAAACAACAACAACAACAATAATAATCTATTCCACATTATAAAGCATGTCAGCAGGAAACAATAGAGACACCAATTTGTACCCTACATTAACTAAATGTGTTAAAATTTGCAATAATGTAACCCAGGGGATCAGAAACTTCCTTTGTGTTCCCATCTGAAACCTAAGAAACCAAATCACGATTTCTCTTCCAGTTTAACCAATTAAACTTTTGACCGCCCAGTTTGAAGGTGACCATCGGTTAATGACTCACCGCTCGGTTTCTTTTTATGCACATTTTTTTCTGTTAACATCCTTTATGTTTCATCCATCACAAAAATTCCCCCCCCCCCACCCGCTCAAAACCTCAATTCCTCCCTGGCCATGTCAGTCTTGACCTCATCATGATTATTCCTTATCTCCAAACCATTTCATCCTTATCTCCTCACAATTACGCCAACCCTCTGAAAATGCCAAACACACGGCCTAAGAAATAGGATTGCCAAGCTTCAGTATTAGAGAGCGACAGAGATTCCATTTATCAGGCCCAAACAGGCTGAGAATTATTTGAGTTTGTTGAATCGCTTCCCTTCGCCTTTGATCTTCCCTGTGCCCTTCTCTCTATTTATAAACCCCTCCTCCCCCACTCTTTCTGCCGCACTTCTCCCATATCCACACACAACGCTAGATCATTCTCTCCCAAATCCTCTTCCCAAAGATTCCTTTCACACCATTTCCCTGGTCCCAAGCTGCGCCGGCGCAGGATCTTTAACCGTGGTGATTATGGCCCCGGCGTGTGTTGCAGGATTCCTAGCGTGTCACAGGCTTTAAACGACAACCCAAACCCAGTCCTCCACCCCCTCGTCCAGCCCGATCAGGTTCCCTCAGCTTGTTAAGAGAATCAAACTCAGATTCAGTGGCAGAACAACATCTCTCTCCCTGCACCACATGGGCTTGATGAGGCTGTTAAGACCGCTGGCATTATCATCAAGGCACTTTGTCCATCAGCGGAGGATCTGGTAGTGTTGCAGAGTCCAATCAACACGCTTGTTTGAATCCAGTGATCTGTCATTGTGTGATTTTTAATATTTTTTGGCATGGAAGACACGGTAAAAGTGCCATACGTTATTTGAGCAGTGAGTATGAGATCTTTTTATCCCACATAAATGCATGACACACACGTGCCCGCATGCACTTACTCTGTCACGGTGATTTACAGTGTGAGCTAGGGCCTGAAAGTGTTCTTTAATTTAATGAGGTAATTATACACTAGGGGCAGGAAGCAGACTGGACCTGATTTATGCATGCTGGCCGTGTTTTGTCACACACACTTTGACTCTGCAGCAAGGACAACTGTCCCCCCACACCCACACACACACACTCATGTTTTGCTGCCCTGTGTGTTTCTTTCTCTCCCCGTTGTCAACAAATCTGTGCCATTTCTCAGCTGGCATGTGGACAGATTGAACGGGCTTTGGGTCCTCTCTTGTTGGATCAGTCACACATGTCCTGAAATATGTCAGCACTGTATTGCAATGACAAGCAGTGAGAGTGGTGGTTTACATTGAGCTTAGTTCTTCTATCTTTTTTGTGTAGTTGAAGGGCATTGCGCCATTCAGATGTTAACACAATTTTTCCGCTTAAAGGCATAGTCAATACCCCAAAATAAGAATTCTGCCATTAATTACTCCTCTCAAGACTTTAAAATTCAAATGAAGATATTTGTAATGATATCTGAGAGGTGTCTGTGCCTTCATTGACAGCCTGTGCAACTAATGTACCACTTTCAAGTTGGACTTAAATGAGTAGTAGACATTACAATTTTATTCAACAAATATTCTTGTTGTCGAGTAGTCATTTGATTTCGTGACCAGAGTTGAGTGGAACGCGTTCCACAGTAATGCATTACTGTATTCTAATTACATTTTTGAGGAATGCAGCATTGTAACGAATTACATTTTACATTTATGTAATTTGATTACAGTTACTAAAGTCAGTTTAATTGCGTTACTTATGTTACAAATATAGTTTTTAGATGAAAAATGCTTCTTTTAAATCATGTTTTCTGCTGCAACATCAGTTATTAGGCATGAGCTTTTAAATTGCTGGAGTGAACGCGAGCTGAAATAGCTGCTGACAAGACTGGTTACTTCTTCACGTGGAAATACAGACATTACTTTGATTTCATTGAGCATAAAAACAAAAATATTGCTGTGAAATGCAGTCTATGTCCAGTCTCTAGAGAACGTTCATCTGCTTTTAACTCGACCAGCAACTTGTTCAGCACATGAACGGAAAGCATTCTATGACAATACTTGTCACCAAGGAGGACACAGGCGCTCAAAAACACAGCGGTCCAACTCAGCCTAAACAGGCTAAATTAGATTTTTGTGCAGGATCAGGAGTGAAGGTATCTTCTTAATGTGAAGAGAAGCGTAGCTGTTTAAGAGGCCGTTTATATTTCACGTCTTTTGCGCACGTGCATATTAGGAGCACATAATGCACGCGCTCACATTTCCCAGTCCCAGATGAAAACCAAGATTCACGTGACTAAAACTGACCGGTCAGTTACTTTGCAATATAAACATTTTGGTAGACTGTAATTACCTCAGAAAACACAGAACACCAAAACACATAGTATGCGTTTTCATACTATGGATGTCAATGGTTACAGGTATCCAGTTTCTTCTTTTGTGTTAAAAAAAAACACAAACAGGTTTGGAAAAAGAGAGATTTTTTATTTTTGGGGCAAACTTCTTAAGTCTTTTGAATATGTCAAGCTGCTGTGATGAACCATTCTTCAGTGTATATTAAATTACTGAAAGAGCTGCAGTTTATTTTGTATTTTATATGTATATTTTATATGTTTTAAAAGTAATTTAAAAGTAATTAGTAATTAATTTTTACATGAAGTAATTAGTAATGTAATCAGATTACAATGTTCCAGTAGTAATCAGTAATTTTTAATTGATTACTTTTTTAAAAGTAACTTACCAAACACTGCTCATGACCAAATGTAAGGACCTGCAATATCACAATCTGACCAGAATATAAATTTATGGGGACAGCAAAAAAACAAAAAAAAAACAAAGAGATAGTTTCTTCCCTATTATCTCTAATGATTATTCTGTTAAAAGTGAGGAATACTGACATCTTTGTTATTAGCAACACCGGTGGCCATAAGATGAACTGCAGCTATCAGGTTACTGCTTGTGTTTGCATTTGTACACTGTAGATGGAAGGTGATTCAATGCTCTGATATATTCCATTATAAACATTCACATGCTTTTCATTCTTTGATCAGAAGTGAATAGATGTCGGAGAGGCTCTTGCAAGCCCACGTAAATGTCACATTCTTCCATTTTTCTCAGCAAAAATCCTTGAATCAATATGCATTCATAGACAGCCTTGTTTTTCTTATTGTTACAAACTATTCAGACACAGCTTGTAACAATAACAATAGGAGTTCATAATAACAATTTAATAACCAAAAATATTTGTGTCTTGTCAATATTTTTTGTGGAAATGATCAAATTCAGGGTTTTTATAATGAATATATTATAATACTATAATACTATACTATACTACTATACTATAATAATACTAAGTGGAAGTTCAAAAAAACAGGATTCATAAGAAATCTTTGGTACATTATAAATGCCTTTTAATGTTGCCTTTGATCAGTTTTATTGCATCTTTGCTGAGTAAAAGTTTAACATTTCTTTTAATAAAAAGTCTTACTGGTTCCAAACTTTTTAATCAGCAATGTATATATTGCTCATATACAATTTACACCAAATGCATTGCTGTTTGTTAGATGAAAGTGAACGACAACAATAAAACAAGCTAAAGTTTCACTCTGTATGGTGTCAGAAGACTTGAATCACTTTATTTCTAATACCTCACGGTGCTTTTTATTGTCTTTTTATGTGCTTTCTTGAGCTCAAAAGCCCCCGATAACTATATACTTAAATACAAAGTCTTTTTTTGGTATCCCATAGAGCAAACATCAAAATCCGAGTACGAGCACATCACAGAATGTTCATTTTGAGGTGAACTACCCCTTTAAGGCACACTGCGGCACTTTTGAAGAGAAGCGTTTGCAGCAAAAGGGAGCATTTAGAGTGTGAGTCACATGACTTTTGTTGAGCACTGCATCAGGGACCAGCAGTGCCCACAAGCCACCACTGGCACTCTCTCTTTCTATCTCCCTCTCTCTCACCAGCAGTCTTGCAACCAGTCTCCTTATTCTGGCTCTTCTCTTTCTCCCCTTCGCTCTTTATCTCCCTGTGTGCTGTGCAAGCCAGTGAGGAGTCTTGCATGCCTAATTTGAGTTAATGATGCCAGGGCTCGTCCAGGCCTGAGGCTCCAGCAGGAGGAACAGCTGTGGCCAGGCTGAGACAGCGAATCTCTCCAGTGCCATCTCTATTCCTCCTCCTGACATGCATGCCCGCTGCAGCACAGCCTAATGACGTCCTGTGTGTGTGAGGAAACCAGGAATCAGGAGAGAGCCCAGCCATCTTGAAATAGAAGCGAAAAATCATCCAAGATTAAGCAAGAGACAGGCAATGAGAGAAAGCGAGGGAGGGAGGGAAGGATGGAGATAGAAGGGAACAGATTTAAGACTGCAGGGAATTTGAGGCGAGGAAAATCCAGCAGCAGAAATTAAGCAGCTTAAAGTAACTGCTCGCTAAAGCTTAATTCTGACGAGAGGGTCCGAGTCTCATGCAAGGGGTTGCGCGGGCTGTAAAGGATAAGAGAAGACAGGCTGACAGTGAACAGAGACTCGGTGACGTGGATTGGGAGAAAGAGAGAGTTAGAGGGGGCGTTTCATAACCAAAGGTTGACATCTCTCTGATGAATTTTGTGCTGACATAAAAAATGTGTCAGCAAAAGCCATCTCTGAGCCTCCGTGTTTCACCTCTGTGTCGTAGTTTATGGGAAAAGTCGATAAATATAACCCGCTGACAGGGTTCTAAGCTGGAAAGTTTAAAGTAAGAATTAGTGTGCGTTTGGCTTCTTTAACATCGTTCTTTTTGTCTCTGCAGGAAGCATCAACCGAGCGGGGCCTGTCCCTACATTTCTGCGGACCCCCACCGTCATCCAGCCTCATCTGGATATGAAGCCCTTCCTGCAGTTCCCAATGGAGACTCCTCCGCACAGCGTTGGGCTCTTCCACAACTTCAATGCGGTGAGATTGGGCCTTCGAACAATATCTTGTGACAATTTTGAAATATTGCATTCAGGGGTGGAAATTAACAGAGGATTGATTTTAGCCACCCAAAATGAGCTAAAATTCTAATTGACGACAATTTCTTCATTCAGTTTCACATTTAAAGACCCCCTATTATGGGTTTTTGGAAATGACCTTCCATACTGTGTACAACACAACTCTAAGTGAATGAAAACATCCAGCTAATGTTTAAATCTGAAAGTGCACCTTGTTTAAAAAATACAGATTTTTTAATAAAGGATTTGATTCAGAGTCATTTAAATGATTCGTTGTCCGTGTAAATACGATTAAAGTGGTTGCCTCCTTGTTTTCTCTAGCCTGCAAAATATATATTTAATTGTGTTTTGTTACTTGTAATCACTCCACATGGCTTGTACTTTATCTGGTTAACTCTTCATAGTCACATACCGCATCTAAAACCACGTTGAAAACGTGACACATGCTGCTCTCTTTACAGATTTAAATGTGTTTGTGAGCATTGGCCATACACTCTGCACTTTGGCTACTTTAACAATGTTGATAAGTCGTGGTGAGCGTTTCATTCTGTCTCGCGTTGAATGCAGTTGACCAATCACTGCAACTAGGTCATCGGACCAACCAGCGTAGATTAGCATTAGCAAGGGGTTTGGGAAGAAATGAATCACTGAACAAATCATACGGAAGTCGTTGGGATAATGAGGTAAAAATAAACACATATTATAAGACATTAGTTACGTTTCCATCCACTTAGTTTTATGCACATTTTGGATATGCGCATAAAAAACGGTTGATGGAAACGCCAAGACGCGCATAGATTTTGAAAATGCATATTAAAAACATATGCGCATAACTGAGTAGGATACACTTTTTATTCAATAAGAAGAGATGTGCATAAACTGCAATGGAAACCGAACAAATTCCAGTATGCACATTAAAAAAGTCATGTGAT
Organism: Danio aesculapii; assembly: GCF_903798145.1. NCBI lineage: Eukaryota > Metazoa > Chordata > Actinopteri > Cypriniformes > Danionidae > Danio > Danio aesculapii. The sequence continues at coordinate 20,089,749 of NC_079457.1, forward strand.
TTTGTTATAAGAGATCATTTGATGATAAAAAAATGGCTGAGCACACTGTAAAACATCTGAAATGTTGTTTTGGTCGTTCTAAAATGCCAAAAACATTTTAGTAATAGTGTTATTATATTATTAATGACCTCCAGAATCAAGAGCATCTGTGCACATCTGATACCTTCAAACGCCACCGCACGTTCACTGCGTGTCAGGATTGCCTTCTGAGGCGCAAGTCATTTATTAAATGAAGCAAAAATTCACGCCGCTTCTCTTATCGCAGCAAATTCCGTATTTACTGTTGATTTTTGGCGTCAGTTAATCAGGATTTTGTTCACTTTGACTCGTTGGACGGAAACGCGGCTTTATTCGCACGTCTTTCATGCAATAATCCAGTTTTGCTAAAGTTAATTAGCATTTTTGGATGGAAACATAGCTAATGAAAGTGTTTTTTTGACATTGAATGCATATCAGCCTGTTGTTGGAGGCCCCCAAAACCAAAATATTACCTTTTTAAAAACATAATAGGGGCTCTTTAATATTAATTGCAAAGGTTCCCGTTTGGTTCAATTAAGCAACAACATTTTTGACATACATTTACATTTGGAATTTGCATCAGATTTATTTTCGTGCTTCTTTTTTTGCAGCACTGAGCTTTATAACCAATCACATACGTTTTCTATTGAGGTAACTAAATTCAACAACGAATCAGAGAGGTTTACATTAGTCTCAGCTGAAATACGCACAGTCAGCACATTTTGAAAAAAATACATTTATTAGTATTAGTATTTCACTATAGTATTGTGATAATATTAAAGTGCTTCTCTTTTTATGTCACAATGTTCTCTTTTGTTAATTTCAAGAAAGTTTTTTTTGTTAAATCTAAAAAAGCTTTTAAAAAGGAATTTAAAAACAACTGATTTGTTTCATAATGAAAAGTTACACATGAATGAACTCAATTTAATGAATCAAATTAACTTAAATTGCTTCCAGTGCACATTGTGTATTTCTGAGCTGCGTTTTCTAAAGCCAAATGTGTAAGGAATACACCAAATTATATTCTTATATTATATAGCAAATTATATATACCAAACAATATGCTTTGCTTTCAAATCTGGAAAATGAATACAAAGTTAATTCATTCTCGTAAAGGGATCTACATAAAGATAATATTAAATATTAAACAATGCTTTAGCAATAGCAGACTTGCTTGTGTATATGAATTTTCCTGACTGCTCTCCATTGGACAGGGTTATGCTGTATGAGTTCTCGCATGTCATCGTGACTTATAGCTAATCATTTTGATTAGCATGCAGCTCGTTTCACTCTCTCAGCACTTTCACTCTGAGTCTGTTCTGCACATTTCCCAGATTGCATTCTGTTATGTAAATGAGAACGCTGGTCAGCAAATTGAACAGGAAAGGTTAGTTGTGGGTCCCAGCCATCATGCCTTAGGTGCTGATAATATGGGCTGTATGTTCTCTCTTAAGACATACTGCAGGGAAAAAACATGCACCTGCCATTTTTGGCTTTTTAGCTTTTTTACTGAAGTACTTTTAGTGTACTGTACACAGTAAAATTGAACAGTAAAAATAAATTCAAATAAATGAGGTTATTACACTGTAGCAGTGTAAAAATTCATTTTTAATGAATAGAAACAAGATACGTGAACTCAAATGTTTATTGTATTAAGGTATAATTAACTCACTGAGTAGAAGGAGATTCATAGTTCCCACACTCTCAGAAATAAAGGTACGTGAGCTGTCACTGGGGTGGTACCTTTTCAGAAGGTACACATTTGTACCTAAAAGGTCCATAATAATACAGTATGTCGAGGGTACACATTAGTACCTAAAAAGTACAAAAGTGTTCCTCTTAAATTTTTTAGGTAATGTGTACTTTTGAGGTACCAATATGGACCCTTTAAGTACAAATATGTACCTCTTGAAAAGGTACCACCCCAGTGACAATTTGTGTACCTTTATTTTTGAGAGTGCAGCATGTTTAAGACAGTATACTGTAAAACAATCTCTTAATTAACAGTTTCTGTATTTTGTGATTCACAAGTGTTTTCCTTTAATTTACGGTTGTGAATTGCATTATGGGATGTTGATCTCTGCTCTGTTGACTTTTGATGATAAAAATTCAACACTACAGTTTGACAGAGTGACGTTATGTATAAGAAATAATATAGAAGGAAATAAGTTTGTAAATTAACAGAAAATGTACTGGCAGCTTATTACAAGGTTTTTGTAATGTTATATACAACATCAAACCAGACAATATACCACTTTAAACTATTAAAAATGTTCATAAAAGTCACATTTTCAAACTTTTTAAGGTTAAAAGTTGTTAGAAGAAAGATCAAGGTCCAATAATACAATTAAAAATCATAAATAAACGAAAAAAAAAACATGAATCACAAAATATGGTAAACTGCAAATTTACAGATTTTTTACAGTGATATAATAAAAAGTAGTGAAATTAAGTGTTGTTCTGTGTGTTTTTGCACAAGATTTACAGGGAGACTTTTTAATTTAATGCAGTGCTCTAACGTCTGTTTCTTTAATATGGAAATTTGTAAGGTTACCATTGCAGTGAAGAATACAGCCAGTTGGGATGAAAAAAAAAAATTTAAGACTGTATATGCAGTATAACTATTTTGATTCGATGTGTATAAAAATAGCATCTGTGATAGTACATTAATACAAGCTTTTGCTAATGGGCTATATGCATATGGACTTTTAATTTTCAGCCAGGCAACTGTGTTTCCATTACAAAATTGCCACATTTAAGATCTGATTTCTTTAATAATCAGTGATCTTCACTTGCTGTTAGATATACGATATCTGGGGTCTCAGATATAAGTGGGTCTCAGATCAGTGAAGAAGCACTGCATTAAATTTCTCTTTTTCCTGCCATGTCTTTAAAATATGAAAATTTATTTTACCCCAGTATTCTCAATGGAATTTTTGCGCTAGCCTGTTGCTACCGACGGCGCTAGTTGTTACAATGGTCTTTCATCTTGTTTTACGCTTGAACAAGTAAATGAATGCTTAAGTCTATTTAACTGAATGTATTGTAATTACATTACAACATCGATGCTGTAAAAACAACCTTGTGAAATTGAAAATAGTTTCTTTAAGCATTCACCAGAAGTTTATCGTTGGCTTTACTATAGCTGTTCATAGAGCCCATTACTACTACTAGACTGAGTGTTAATGAGAGACACCTGTGTGCCTCTTCACTCGTCACAAACATGTTGTTGTGATTAAAAAAATTAAGTTCAACAAAATTTAAGTTACTCAAATGTTTTCAGGCAATACATTTCCACAAATGTTTGCAGTAAGCTGAACTTCTCAGATTTAACTGTGTAAAGAAATCATCCAATATGTAATTTTGTATAATAAGTTTATATGTTTTTTCTATATATTTAAATTACAATAAATATTTGAAAACCTTTTTTCCTCAAAATGTTTTTGTTTTATTTGTAGCATTGAGCTATAAATATGCAGCACTTACAAAACATATACCAAACAGTTTTATTTATATATTGTCAACATTTGACGTGGATCAATACCGCTCATCAATTTTATTTTTATATCCACTTCAAATGTTGACTATACATAACCCTTGGCTATTTACAGTTTTATGTGAATTGTGGAGTTACAATTAGATATTCCAAAAATAAATCCTTAAAAATAAAAAAATAAAAAAAAAAATAAAACAAGAATTTTGATATTGATTTCATACAATGTTAATGGGACATTCCACCAGAAACCTACTGTACATTATCTGTCCCTGAAATGAAGACATAAATACAGTGAATAAAAAGTATTCCATCCCAAAAATGTCTAAAATGGACTGATGGTTGATTTCCGTGAGTTGTTCTGTAAAGGAATATGTTATTCATTTGGTTCTCAGATTTTTTGTTTCTTTATTAAAAACACTACAAATTTACAAACCCTGTCATTGTCCTTGTTCTCAGCCCAATTGAACCTACAGCTTTAATAGTTTTGCTATGCTAAAATACTTAAGAAATAGCTAGTTTAAGTTGTTCTCATTCAAATCAATTTATTAAAAACATAAAATTATTAATAAATTCATATACCAATACTACAAATACTGTATATAATACAAATAAATTTACAATTGTCCCCATGTTTCTGTCAGTCCTATCAGCATTAAATTTAACATAAAATGCGTGCAATACACCTTCAAGGCTATGACTCAGAAGTGACATCATTTGACAGAGGAGAAGCTGACAGTGATCAAAGATGCGTTCTATCATTGAATTGTATGATTTTATGCTTGTTTTTGTATGATTTTTTTGAGGACGACAAGCTTAATCAGGCCCCGTCATATATTTTATAAGTGAAAATGTAAGTTTCTGGTAGAATGTCCATCATATATTATTTTAAATTTAATTTAAAAAATATCTAATTTGCATATTTAAACATTCAAACAAACACAAAACAAATATAACTATTTTTGATGTACTGTAATCAATCAAACGGGGAAGTACAATGATAAATATGACCTTTTTTTATACCCTTTTCACCAGCAGTGCCTTAAAATCCCTGTGTTTTCATGCACTTGTTGCCATTGTGAGAAATGGCTTGCCCATTGGAACAAGAAAAAAAGAGATACCCTATCCCAATGCCAGCTCGACAAATCCACATCACACATTCCCTTTCCAATCTAGCTCATTATTATCGTTTCACTAAAAGCCAAGGGACGTTTAAATATTTTAAAATATGCATGAGCTTGTGATAGAGTCAGCATAAAAGAGCTACTGTCTCTTGTACTTGTAATAAATGTACTTGCCATTTATTATGCATTGGGACACTGGGCTGTAATCTTTAGATTGAGGCCATTTTAGCCTTGCAGCAGGTTATTAATCACACTGTTTAAAAGCCTCAGTGTGGGCGTCTTCTGATGGCCAGTAGGTGGCGATGTTGGAGAGGCTGGAAGGACAGCGTGACCTCTCTCTAGGACGCTTCTGAAAACACACTGCAGTGTTTACGCCATCGCCTAATGGAATACTGACATTTACAAGAGTTCCTCACACAGGCTCTGATATACAGGCTTTCACTGAGGTATCAAACTAACAGCTGTTGTCAGTCGTGTGGTTTAGTAAATTATATGTGTTGATATTAGGAATGATTATGTCATTTGAGAACGAAGATTAGCATACACACCTTGAATGTACTTTAATTCATTTTATAGTGTATTTTTATGTGTACAGAATGCCTGCCAAATGCATAAATGCACAGATGTGTTTATGTCAAAATTAAACAAATTTATGCAGAACAAAACTTGTTAAAATGTATAAATAAGTGATAATACTATGTTTTTTTTGTATTTTAAATGATTAAAAATGTCTTTCTGACAAATGTGTGAAACCTAGGGGTCTGACGAATAGTGATGAATTGCAAAGATTTGTGGCATGTCATTAAATTATTCTTGTTTTGAAAGATTCAATTATATGTTTTGCATTGGGGCTGCACGATATTGCAATATTTAGATATAAATGCAATTTCGGCAGATGACTTGAATAGCTTGAAAACACTTAATAAAGCAAAGTAAAGTTAGTAAAGCAAAGTTAAATACAATAGAGAAAATATGCAAATAAACAATGATTTATGATTTTCAGGCAAGTCAAATGGTATTCAAAAGCAGAAATTAAATAATCACTGTATAATAATAATAATAATAATAATAATAATAATAATAATAATAATAATAATAATAATAATAATAATAATAATAATAGTAATAATAATAACAACAACAACAACAACAATATGAATAATAATAATAATAACAACAACAACAACAACAACAATAATAATAATACTGTATCATTTTAAGTAAATAACTATATAATGTACAATTAATCTTTAAGCTACAATGGTTAAATTTTATGTGCCAAAATGGCTTAAATGTGCTTCAAATTCTTAGTCAGGTCTTAAAAACACATGCAAACAATAAACTTTCACTCTAAGGTTAAAATATGAAATTACTCCACTATGTTGTTAACTGTAATGTCTCAACAATAAAGTTATGTTAAATTAGAAATCACAATCTCTGTTAAAGGCATTTTCCCAAAATTCCTTAACATTTCCCATCTCTTCTCAGATGGGATAGAGGGCCAAATCAAAGGTTACCATGGGCTTTGGGTCCTAGTTTGGGCATCTCTGCTTTAAACAGTTCTCTCTGTGCTTGCAATTTAAAATACATGAATTCTGTTTGAATATATTGTTCTAAGCAGTTCTCTTTTTATTATTACTACTATTATTATTATTATTATTATTATTATTATAACTTTTTATTTTACCAGGAAAGGCACATTGAGATAAAAAAAAAAAATCATATTTACAAGAGCGTCCTGGCCAAGATTAAGCAGTATACAGTTCACATGTGTTTAACAAACAAAACATCAGTCATCCATCAAAATGCACATACAATGACAATTAAAAACTATACAGAACATCTACAGGCCAATGTTTCAAACTCCAAATCATTTAAAATCTTTTTACAAGCATGTAGTGAAGCCAACTCTTTAAACTGCACCTTGTTTGGAGGTAATTCCATGCAATTCCAGTGCTGCATATTTGAGAGCCTTTTTCCCAATTTCAGTAGGCACCACTGTATACAGACAATAAATAAACTTCCTGAGACCGAAGGCTAAAGCTAGAGACAGGTATAAGTTTGGAGATATGAGGGGAGTAAACCCAGAATTAATTTATTAACAAAAACCATATAAAACATAAATCATATATACAAAAATGTTATATTAAAGAGCAACAAATGTAAGTGAATTAGTTAGGTAGGACTGCTCAATTACTGCCTGCACCATGAATATGAAGGTTACAGTGTTACACTTTTAAAAGTCGTATACTGACATTGAATGTACAAACATTCTCAGTTAAAGTGTTTGCAAACAATTATTGTCTTTCTAATTAAATGATAAATGATGATCTTGAATAGTTTTTCATAAAAACATCATGTCACTTTATTATAGCAACGCGTTATTTGTAGTGTGTTATAAATGACTGTTTGTATTTTGTAAGTTATGATTAGCTCTGCTTGGCAAGCCACAGTTTCAAAGTAGCTTCCCCAACACTGCTTATAAACATGAGCTTTGTCAGCTGTGCTCAAGTTGTTCCGTCTGGGATCGTATTCATGCTGGAATGCGATGGACTGATCAAACAGACTTCAAGCCGTAATCCAGTTCAAAGTATTTTCAAAAAATGTGTGGCTTTGGCCAAACAATTATTTAGCTACGAAACACCAAAATCAGATGCTTTTGATCAGCTGTAGAACGAGCCGAAATCTTCCAGTCCAGCTGTAATTTGTCTTTAATGTGATCTGGCTTCTACCTGCCTGTCTGAGTCAATGTGCCTGCAGGCACCGAGGCACCTGAATAATTTATACCAAGCAGCTGCTTGTGGCGTGAAGGTGCAGAAAAGCTCCTTCCAAACTATCGCTTATTCTGCAGAATCGAGCGTTAAATCGTCTGACTTGTGCGCCAACTTGTTGCTTTTAACCTGCAGCCACCTTCAACCAAAGCCTCGCTGTCTTTCACACGAAAAATAGACGTTTATATGAACAGCATGCCAATTTTCCTCGCTGAGTAATGCAACTGTCCACGTGGACTATTGGAGATGAAATCTTTTGGCTGCATGTGCTTTACCTCTGATGACCCCCTCGATAAAATGATTTTTAATAGCTGGGAGATATCAATCACAAATAAGCCTAATGTTTTTCTAAGTGTTATTAATTGAGAGTGGGTCACCTCTGTATTGGTTCCACATGGGTTTTGGAGGCATGTGGCGAGGACTGCGATGACGGAGGAGGGCTGAAATCTGCAGCTTGTGCTTTTCATAAAATAAGGGAGTGAAGGGCTGATTTGAAGAGTGAGAAAAAAAAACGGAGGGAGTGCATGACATTCTTAGTGCATCTGGGCAAAATAAGCAGTCAGCGAGCGAGCATGTAGGACAGAAAGAGGAAGGAGATTGTTGAAAGAGCACTGGATTTATTATTGGAATAAAAGCGGGAAGGAAAGTAGAGGAGAAAAATGAAGAAGAGAGAGCATCCAACTAGGAACGACGTAGTAGTGTTGGCTTGCTGTGAAGTGTCAGGAAGGATGAAAAGAGGAATGAAAGGAAAGTGGATGAGATTAAACAGCGGAGAACCAGAAAGCGAGCCCTAACGGCAAGAGTGACGAGCGACTGTGGAAAAGAGCAGACCAAATTAGAAAGACAGATCATCTCCCGGACCTGTAGACTTGAGAAGCGCCTGCTGTCGTACCCGCAGAAGCGTGAGTGTGGGAGAATCAGGCGGTGTGGTGGGACAGCCAGAATCCCTTCAGGATGAGTGACACTCGTACAGACACCCTCCCATACACAAACACACGCTCCCTCACCGAGGATCCAATGCAGCTGCGTGATCCTGAGGATATGAAGGTGAGTGTCCCTCCAGCACGCTCAGAATGAGACATAACAGCACTGAGGACTTTCGTTTGGATGGCGGGATGTTTTGTATGTTTGAACGCAGTGCATTTTGGGCTCATGGTGTTTGGGGTGTTAAGACACTCGATGGTTTGTTTGAAACGCCGTGGGGTCCTGCGTTGAAAGTGTAAGGGGAGACTCTTGTGAATTGAGTTGAATGTTACATTATGACACCACTGCCTAGGTATGTTGTTAAGGGGTAGTTCAAGAAGTCCAAAAGAAGATTTTATCATCATGTTCTACATGTTTATGTCTATACCGTGAACAGAAATGGAGTCTTATATTGTTGAATTGTATGGGAAAAAGGTTTTTAGTTTATTTACAGTGTTTTGTAGAAGAGAGGATGATTTGCGTGATGACTAAATGATCATTTTGCATAAATAAGACATTCAAGCGTCTGTTTTTATTTACGCTGAGAAGGATCTGGCTATTTTTGAGCAGTTATCAGTTTGTGGGATGTGGTTTTTTCAGAGGAAGCATCGGGAGGTCATATGACAGACATTGCGCCTGCCAATTGGATAAGTGTAACAGTGCTCTGTTAATTGCTCACTTTGATGATTAGTACAGACTAAGCGTCAGCCAACACCATAAAGTACAGAATTTGTAAGTCTTCCATAAAACAGAACTATATTTTACACAATGTCATGCACTAAAAAATTATTACTGCTGCTTGTTCAAGCTACCTGTTTAAAATGAGCTGAAACAACACAATTCTTGCAATTTCTTTGGCCAATTGATTTGTTTTATGTTCAGTCCACTTAAATTTGTAAACCATTAGGTTAACTTAAGAGTTTTATGTCGGGACAATATAAAGGAATTGTTTTGGTCCAACTACCTGGTTAGGGGATTTGTAGTTCCCAGCATGCTTTGAGTGGGATTGAATTAAGGGAAATGTTGACAATAAAAGTAATCTTAGGTGTTTAAAGATAACTTAAGTTAAAAGTAAGACTTGTTAAGAGTTTAATATTCACTTTAGTTTGAAGATTCAGAAGAGTTTAATGTAATGCTTTGAGTTTTGAGATTACCACCTCACAGGAGCACCCATGCTTTGAGTGTTGGCAGCTTAATTAGCAAAGTGCGGTTTGTTGCTTTGCTCAGTGAGCAATAACTGTCCTAAAAGTAGTTCTGAGACCAGTCTCAATAAACTGTATATGTAACTCATGAAACATGCTTAAAAATGTCTCTTTTAGTTCATTTAGGATAACTTTGAAATGTACGACACATAATAGTCATGCATGATATTATCAGACCTTTGAGTTTAAGTTAAATACAAATACAAATGTATTTAAACTTTTATTTGATAAAATCATGTTGGACCAACTTAATTATATAAATAGTTTTATAGTTGGTGCTAAACAAATTTATGGATGGAAATCTTGCCCTCAATTCATTCAGAGTTCATTCAATAAGTTATTTATTATTTATTTATTTTTCATACAGTGAAAATTAGTCAGAGCCTCATTGACTTTCAATGTATAGACAAAACCAACACAGACTCAACATGCCTCTAATATTTTTGCAAAATCCCCCCAAAAAAACAAAACAAAACGTAACTACAGTTTATGTAAAATTTTCTGGCACTATCAGATCTGATGAACACTACAGCCATTATTACGGCATCAGATTTTATTCCTTTATAAACAAAACATTATTTTAACATTTAACATTAACACAGCCTATCAGCCTTCTAATGTTTGGCTTTTGCATGGTCATAAAGTTGCTTGGTATTGTAGCTCACCTTGCATTAGCACTGATTAAAATCAAGGTAAAATGGCATGGTTATTTAAGATTCTTCATTTTATAACACTTTTTAACATGAGTTTTAGGGTTTGGTTTATTGTAGATGGTAACTTATATTTAAACGTAATATTGCACTAAATTAAATGATTAAAATTGCAGCTAATTTTACTATAACTCACTAAACATTTAAATGTAAACTGCTGTGAAAAATGCACAAAGCTATTAATATTGTGTCAAAAATTACAGACATATTTTTCATAATTCTGGGTTAACCAAAATGCTTCAAAATACAGTATGTTTATTTGTGTAACACAGTACAAAGAAAGTCATGCAGGTTTGAAATGATTTGAAGGTGTAATATTCATTTTCGGATGAGCTATGCTTTCAAGGAATCTTTCAGCTGTGGTTTAGTGGTTTTATTATTTAGATTCTTGTAAGCTGCAGTTTCAAGTTCATCCTTTGGGTTGAAGGAGATTTGTTGGGACAGTCATGAGCCAAGATGTCTTTCGTTTGAGAAAGTAAGAGGAATAAATCACCACCAGCAGACGGCCACTTCAGTGCAGTGCTATTTTTACATCATAACGTGAGGCATGGTGGACCAACACCCAGGGTTTTGGTTTAGAGGCACATTTTAACTTCTGCATGCTATTAAATCTTGATTATAAGGGCGTTTTTTGAGCTAAAATGCAGCCAGCAGACTTTTAAAATAGATATAAGCCTTTAAAAGTAATCTTTTTCTTACGAGAGGTCTTTGCAGAGCTTTGATTTTTTACATTTTTTCCACCGTGGAGCCTGAAAGAGCTCCCCCCTCATTCGTTTCCCTTCTGAGGCAGTTATACTGACAGTTGTATCTATTGATGTGTTCTAGCTGGAGGTGTTCTGATTACCCAGCTAACTGCCAGCTTCACTTAATCCTCTGGAGATTCATGAAGGCAAAGCCATAGAACAACATCATTGTGGCTAATCCAGTGCCTGTCTGACTGATGTAGTTTGGACTTTGCACATGCACAATGAAATCAGGAACTCGACGGCGCAGAACATGGACGCGTTTTCAGGCTTGTGCCAAGAGAGATAAGAGTCAAAAATCTGAGGAAGTCCGGCGTAAGGCTTGCTAACCCACAGATATTGTGTTCCGTCACCCTGAACCATGTCTCTGCTTTCTGGGTGGGTTTATTTTCGAATAGGGGGGGAGGGGGGTTGCCTGGATACGACCCGTTTGCAGATTTTTCTAAATGTTTTTGTTTGACTAAGAGAATATTCATTTCAGCCTCTCCCATCTTTCCCAGCCAAGACAAGATGTTCCAAGCTGGCTTGTAATAGAGAATTGTTCTCAAATAGCTGGAATAAGAAGTATAACTATTATTGATCGTTTGACATTTTATTTCCATAACTACCGGTGTTGCAAATCATGCATCACAGTCATTTCTGCATTTTCATTCCAAGAAATAGAGTTTCAAGTTCAACTGTCTGCCAAAAAGATGGTGTTAAAGAATTTGTTTCACATTTACACCATGCAGGGGTTTCATAAGCATGGGGAAAACAGTGACTGAGTGTATAGGGTCCTGGCATATGTCTTCCACTGAGGATCCTGAAATATTATTGCTGTGATATTGTTTGTTTCATTCCATGTTCCTGAGTTGTATACAATATTCTGATCTTAGCTATTTTATCATTTAAACAAGCTCAGGGAATCAACACACCCACGTCAGCATCAACAGTTTCTCATTTTTCCACAATTTGGATGATTGTATTGATCGTTATGATTGTTATGAATGATGCTAAATGCTAATTGGCTTTGAGGGTCTTGTCAGAGAGGAGATAGAGAGTCAAGTATGCTGAGACGGATGCAACATAAAAACAAAAATCCAAAAATGTCCAAACAAAATTGGGTTGCCAAAAAAGAAAATAGAAGGAGGAGAGGGAAAGAAAACAATATAAAAAAGAACAACTTCTCTCAAGTTTTTTCCTAAGAGAACAAGTACATTTAAGCCCCGGTCAGATCACTTGATTTTTATTGTCGGTTATGAAAGCCACTATGTCAGATTATGCGATTTTGTCTTCATTAAATCTTGTCGTGGGTAACAAATGTGCCAGACTACATGTTCCTTCACAATCAGTCATCCTGTGACATCTATGACGAGTGTTATTTCCCAAAGCAGTCACAAGTGTTGCTATAACAACATTTCTTATCTTAATTATATGTTTTTAATCTTATTTTAATCTCAATAAACACTGATGCTTGCTGACAAAGAGGCTACATTATTTAAGGACATTCTTTACTACATTGAAAGGATCATACTTACATTTCCTTTTTAATATTAAGATGTATATTTTCCCAAACTTGCCGCGAGAGAGACAGAGAAAATGAAAGTACACCAGCACCTAGGAAAAATCAGATGCTCAAGACAAAATAATGACATATTAAAAAAAATTGCAAACATATTACAGAGGTTTGTGATACCACAATTACAGTGAAGCATTAATTAAATCCTTATTTTACACGGAGCAGAACCACATAGATGAGTAGTGGTCTTTTTGAAACGAATTTCGTTTAGTATAATTTGTTATCTTAATTTGAATATGTTTTTTTGTTGGTTAGTTATCTAATAGATAAACAAGAATAATGAATAACATCTGAGATGAAGTGCTTCAAAACCAGTCCGCTATATGCTTCAGCGCCAAAACACAAACTGGTTTGTTAAATATAATGATATCTAGCCTAAATAAAATTAAAGAAACCTGTACTGTTTTCAAGACAAAATCATCCATTACCGGTGAGTTTCAATTTAATTAGTTTAATCAAGTAATTTAAATAAACAAGACAGGGTTTTACAATGCTTTAGCAGCACTGAACATGTTTCCAGATTACCTCAGAAGAACAAACTCAGTCGGAAGGCTGAGAGAACTCAGAAACTCTTTGTGAGAATGGAGATGTCTGCATATTTGTGCCAGTCTGTCAGATAAAATTGCTTAAAACACTATAATATTTTAGAGAAAATAGTTAAAGTGTGCATAACAAATGATGACAAATGACCCCAGACACACCCATAAGCAAACATGAAGCCTGTTTTTTGATTACCTGACTCGCGGATTAACGGCAGTGCTCTTATTGCCCGTGATGAATGGGGAAACATCCATCTATTAAAGCTAATTTAAGACATAATTCAAATGATAAATCATTAAGTTATCTTTTTTTATCTCTAGGGGTTACATGAGGTGTTCTATTTATAGTAGAAAATATAAAGTATAGTATCCAGTATAGCATAATTTAAACCTTAATTGTTTTGTGTTGCATTAACATAACTGCAAATCTTTTTTTTTTTTAATGAAATTCATCTTTTTAAAACTATTGGTTAAACTTTTTAATACTGTTGGCTGATTTTGCATCAGGGATTTGCAAGCAATTACTAAATAAGTACAATTATTTATTTATTTAAAAGAAGTGATAAATAGCAAGTATAATGAGCATACAGCATACAATGTCTTTGCTTAAGGCCCAAGACTCTGGGCTACTCCACTGACAATATGCATGAATATTCCTTTATGAAATGTCAAGTAAAAAATGAAACTATATCAAGCGAGTGCTAATGGTGGGAATCGTATGACAATAGAGCACAGAATGCAGACCACAAGGCCAAAAGACTTTTGGACTGTGACCATCAGGCTTTGTGCAATAAGCTGCTCATAAACAGAGGCTTAACCACTGGCGCTATGAGATGCGGTACTTAGGATAGTAAGTTACGTTTATTTTAAAGTCTGACCTCTTAGATTGTTGACACTGATCTAACAAAGTTAACAGCTAATGTGTCTGTGTCTCTAGAGTATTAATATCATTTAAATTAATAATAATAACAATATAATAATAACAATAATAATAAAGACAATTGTGATTGTAATTACATGAGAACATGCAAACAACACACAGAAATGCCAACTGACCCAGCCTGAACTCGAAAAAATATAGAAATAATATAACATTATACAAATATAAAACAATACATATTGTACACATTATGTACCTTAATTATTTACATCTGTACATTTTATTATTATTATATTGTACAAATTATATACAGTCAAGCCCTAAATTACCCCAGGGGTATGAATAATTTCCGGCATGACTTTCTCTATATTTTTTATATATTAATACTTATTTATTATATATTAATATATTTCCCATTTTAGTGCTAACATATGTATTATTACATTGTTTTATCTACAAAATAATAAAATAAAATACAATGCATGTATATGTATGTAAGAATATGAACAAATTTAACCTTATTGTCAAGTAATACCAATATATTCAATAAAAAATTAATTTAATGTTATATATTCTTTTGTTTTCATGGATAATAACCCTGCAGGCACAGGGCGTCAACATGATGTTATACTGACATTGCACCCCAATGTCATGGGGACATTGGATTTTGTTTGGAAATGAAAATCGGGTTGACGTCAGAACCCAACGTCAGGCCAACATCAATGTCCAATGTCCAATGTCCAACCTAAAATCAACCAAATATCAACGTCAAATCATGTTACACGTTGACATTGTGTGGACTTTACCACTATGACATCTATCAGACGTTGGATTTTGGTCAATTTCCAACACAACCTAAAACCAACCAAATGTCAACAATTTGACGTCGTTATTGGATGTCAAAAAACGTTATCCTTAGACGCTGGCTAGACATTGAATTTTGGCCACCTGACGCCACGACCTAAATCTAACCTAATATTAACGTCTTATGATGTTGTGTGCCTGCTAGGAACAATAATAACCATTTTGAATTTAATATGTTGGTCTCACATTGCAACACGGTTAAACTGGTTTACATTAGTTAACCACATCAGTTAGCATAAACTATTGATGCTTTTATTAATCTTAGCTCACTTTATTCTTGACATTAATTAATACATTATGAATCAGAAATGGCATGGCTTAATATGCATATTTCTGTTTAATATTTACATTTTAATGATGTAATCGTATTATAAAGCCTCCTTAATCATGTGATATCAAATGTTTTTATATAGTAATCTCCTTCCTACAGTATATCCAGTAGATTGTCATCAGGAATGTTTCGCTACACACACTGGATGCTCACATGATCTAGTGTTTTGTGGCCTCCTTGAGTAATTACGCTGTCTTTCCTTATTATCCCAGTCACTGATAATTCACAAGTGAATCTAACATTTGTGCTGGAGATGAGCTGCTGACCCTGACTTGATCTCACAGGTGTCCTGACTCACTGCACCATATGGCCGCCCTTAGCCATGTTCTCCTGCCACTGTACTGCCACCCAGACCTTTCCATCAACATGATTAATGACCTTGTCTGTCTAATGGGAGTTTCGTTTCACGCGTCCTTTCCCTTTCCCCTTTCCCTCTTTCTCCTGTTCTTCATTCAGATGGATCCTGTTCAGAAGGCAGTGATCAACCACACCTTTGGAGTCCCATTGGTGAAGACCAAACGGCCAATCATTTCTTGCAATGTCTGCCAGATCCGCTTCAACTCTGAGGTGAGACTGTTTGACTTCACACATGTTCTCTTTGGTGTTCTGAGATGCAGTCGTACTGTATTTACCGTTCTTCGAGCGGGTTTTAGATGTAATATGAGTGTTGTGTTTACGCTGAACCCACTGCTTTCTAGTCCGGAAATAGCCAATGGCGAATCCTCTTTGAAGTCCTGTATCCGCAAAGCATGTCAGAGCTGAAGCTTACAGCATGAAGTGTTTCTTTCTTTCTACGATTAAAAGGGAAAGCTCACTCTACAAAATCTGAGTTGTAGCTTTAGATAAAAAAGTGTTTATCTTTAGTAAACAGATAAAGGTATTTTTACAATAAACTTGGTTCAAAGTTTATTTGCCAAAACCTCTGAGGTTTATAAAGAGAATCTAAACTAATACACCAGTTTTTAGTCTTCTGAAAAGCCATAATTGTTTCATAAGATCAACAGATCAAACTTTTATTGGCATACAAACATCAATAAGCAATGCCTACAGAATCCAGACTTTTTGCTCTGCCAATTCAAGTATTCATTCAATCTTAATGTTAGCCGTAAGCGAGAACAATTCAAGAAACTAGAGCTGCTTTTCTCACTGCAACCACAATTCTGTCTTGCAGACTTATTTTTCCTATTTTATTTTTATTTGTTGTCTAAAAAAATAACATAAATGGCGAAATGTGCTTGAACAATTGTCATTTTATGCTCTAAATGGCATTTTTTTTAGTTTAGAAAATCTCATCAGAACAGAATAAAAAAAATAATGCTTAACATAAACGTAACAAACCATAAATTCAGACATACTGACTTGAGAATTTTCAAGTGGTCTCTATTTTTTTTTTTCAATAAGCATAACATGCATATAAAACATTATTATTCAATTTATATTATATTAAATTGGGTGCCCAAGTGGATTATTCTTCTGTGACACATCTGCTAGGTTAGCAAAGCAAAAAATAAAAAATAAACTGCTATTGTGGAAAACATCTAGTTATTAAAAAAATGGAATCTTTAACATATTTGCATTTAAACATTTATCTTTGTTTGATCTATTTCTAGATTGTAGATTGCATAAAATTTGATTTATTAAAAAGTCAGAGAATTTTGCAACAGGTATTTTCAATTTTACATTACTCCTCACTGTGGTATCCCCAAACAGTGATCGACTATTACACAGATTTATGTGAAAGAATTTTGGGAGTATCGCAACCAAAAACTAAAAAATAATATCTTTTATAATATTATTATTAAGTTAATATAACTTTTATTTAATGTTTACAATGCAAATCCAATTAGATCCAGATCCAATTAGTCTCTTATATAATATATCTACTAAAAGACTTTAAGACATTAACAGAAAATATTACTTAAACTGCACTGTAAATAAATCATATGAACATTTTCATATTAGTCAATAATATTACTGAAATTAATAAAAAAATTGAATAAATCTAAATGTACGCACATTTACACCAAGCGGTAACCTCTCGCTCTCCCTCGTGAAGCCAATATGGAAGTAACTGAAACTGCAATTCATCGACTCTCCTTTGGGAGCTGGCTCCAAAAAGTCCACATGTTCACAGACTGCAATGCTAAACTAGCCAATTTTACAGCAGATAAAACATGTTTACAGCCTGGTACAAAAGATGGGTTTGGTGCATATAGCTAATATTACCCTTCATGACAACTGTGAGGGGGTGAATTTTTTTTAAAACTCTTCCGTTTCATTTTTATTAAGTTATATTAAGTCTGCATAATTAAGGGCACTTGAGTGACAGCTTGATCTAGCTGGTCGCCATCTTGTCACCTCAGCTGATTCCGGTTGATTAGCTGCTGAACTCTGCATATACATTATATTTTTGTTTTGTTTTATATGGCTTTACACAGTCTGTTGCCTTTTGCAATTATTTCCTACAATTATCAGATAATATCGTATGCGGTGTGCACTTAATTATGCTCACAAACCATTCAAGTTGCATCCATTTCCCAGGTTAGTGAAATTATATACTTGTAAACCATATCTATAAATGTATTTGTTTTCTTTAAGATAAATTATTATTTATAATTTTCTCCAGACCTGTAATGCACTTCAGAATCTGACAGATTGATAAGCTGTAGGTTATAAAACAGTCATCTGAAATGTTGTCATACAGTGTTATGCCTGGATTTCATAAATAGACTTGCATTTACTAACACAGACTATATTTGGAAGTAATTCGTGTTTTCCTCCTGTAGATAAACGTCATAAGAACAATGCGTAGTGGCTCAATGTATTACAACAGTGTTTTTAAAAGAATAACACTTTATTGATATAGTACACAACCAAGCACATGTGGTCAGAACACAAACGAGTTGCAGGTAATGAATTATTAAGCGTTTCTCCCAAAGAAAAGCCCATCTAAGCAAAATGCAAGCAGGCATCTCCACTCACGCTCCGCCTCTTTGCCCTTATTTAGTATCCCTCGGTCGGTGCGATGACGCATTAACGAAATGGTAACGGTTGGCCACGCCTACTTGTAGCTTCATTTGCGCTCTTCAGAAACCTATGGGTAACGTCACGGATACTACGTCCATATCTTTTACAGTCTATGATTTACACAAGTAAACAGACGCAATGATGGGCTAAAGATCTCTATAAATAATTTGAAGCCAAAGAGTTTTGCATGAACAGACTTTCAGTGGAGAGACAGAAATCTCTAAATTCCTCTCTAAAAATATCTTAATTTCTGTTCTTCAGATGAACAAACGTCTTTTGAGCTTAAAACAATATGTACTAAATTGGGGGTGAACTGACCTTTCAAAATATTATTTCCAGCAGGTAGAACAAAAACAAAATGTTCAACTTTTCCATTTCAGACTAACTACAGTCATTACTGCCTGATCCATATCGCGCATTGCAACGTTCCAATATTCCTTGCGCATCAATGAAAGCAATTATTTTTATTTGTTTATGCACCAAATTGCTGCTATGCTTGTTGGGGTGAAATGTGAAGCCTGAAATATTCTGGGCTGAATTCAGTTGCAGCTGTGGCAGGCATTGTGACATGTGAGATCCATAACAGTGCAGGACCTGGGAGTGCCTCTCTAGCCTGCGCTATTTTTACAGACGAGAACTGTAATCATGGACAGAAAGTGGCTTTCTTGGTGTGCGCCTGCAATCTCAGGCCTCCAGCGGAGCAGATGTATGGCCTGCTTTAAACCGCATCCACGAACAAGAAAAGTCAGGGAGAAGACAGAGAGGACAAGCCTTCCTGTGGAGACTTGCAAAATTAGCTGTTAGCCCGGGTCGCTTTTAATGATTTATAGGGAGAGAATTTGAGACAACTCAGCAGTTCTGTGAAACAACTGGACTTAAGAGTTGTAATGAGTTACCTGGGAGGTGCTATTTCACTCAAGTCAAGATTAGACTGAAGTAACGTTGTCCAGTTGTTTCTTTGTTTTGGTTGACAGTAAATTTCCTAGACGGTTGTTAGTTCAGCTATAAATTCTGTACCTCAAAGTGCCATCCAAAGATTTTAGTTTACAACCGGGTTCACGACCCTCAAGTCAGATGAGCTCCACACATACAAGTGTGCTTGTAAATAATAAAGCGTGCTGTTCAATAAACCTTAAGCCCTTGACTGCTGATTGGACGTCTCTGACACATGCAGCTGTCTTGGTTTGTTAAAGATATCCGTTTAATTTCAACACCCATTTTTACAATGTCTCCCTACTTGCTGTCACTGCATTTAACCACACACACATACATGCATAACCACGTGGCACATTTCACAAATAGAGTATGGCATGAGGCATTAAAGGAACATATTTCTAGATACCATCTTTAAATGAGCTGACAAAAACTATATACAAAGTATGTATGCGCAATCATTTTTTAATATTTCTATTTATATATGTAAACACAGTTGAAGGCAAAATTATTAGCCCTCCTGTGAATGTTTTATTCTTTTAAAAATTCATCCCAAGTGATGTTTTCACTGTATATCCTTTAGTGTTTGGTGTTGTGGAGAAAGTCTTATTTCGTTTAGTTTCACTGGAAAAAAAATGGCTACGAACAAACCAATTTTATCACATTACTTGCCTAACTAACCTAACTTGCCAGGTAACTTTATTTAAACTAGCTAAGCCTTTAAATTGGACTTTAAGCTGAATACTAGTGACTTGCAAAATAACTAGTAAAATATTGTACTGTCATCATGGCAAAGACAAATTAAATTAGTTACTGTAAATTAGTTATTATGACTATTGTGTTTATAAATGTATTGAAAAAAATCTTCCCTTTGTTAAACAGCAATATACACTTACTCGCACTTTATTAGGTACACCTGTCTAACTGCTCGTTAATGCACATTTCTAATCAGCCAATCACATGGCAGCAACTCAATGCATTTAGGCATGTAGACATGGTCAAGACGATCTGCTGCAGTTCAAACTGAGCATCATAGGAAAGTCATGGGGAGGAAAGGTGATTTAGGTGACTTTGATTGTGGCATGGTTGTTGGTGCCAGACGGGCTGGTCTGAGTATTTCAGAAACTGCAGATCTACTGGGATTTTCATGCACAACCATCTCTAGGGTTTACAGAGAATGGTCTGAAAAAAAGAAAATATCTATATCCAGAAAATATCCAGTGAGTGGCAGCTCTGCATGTGCAAATGCCTTATTGTTGCCAGAAGTCAGAGGAGAATGCCATGTCATAAAGCGTAAATCATCTCAGGCTGGCTTCTTGAACATGTTAATGAGGTCGCTGTACTCAAATGGCCACGGTCACCAGATCTTTTCCCAATAGTGCATCTCTGGGATGTGGTGGAATGGGAGATTCACATCGTGGATGTACAGCAGCTGACAAATCTGCAGCAACTGCGTGATGATATCATGTCAATATAAACCATAATCTCTGAGGAATATTTCCAGTACCTTGTTGATTCTTTGCCATGAAGGATTAAGGCAGTACTGAAGGCAAAAGGGGGTCCAACCCGGTCCTAGTAAGGTGTACCTAATAAAGTGTCCGGTGAGTGTATTTATATAACAGAAATATTTTTAAAATTTTTACATTTTCAAAGGAGAGCGGTGTTTTTACAGCCAATATGACAATGTCATAATAAGTAGAAATTATGACAATGCTGCAGGGTTTTACATATTAGTTCTCACAACATGAAAACATGTTGTTTGTGCTTTGAATTTCTCTATCTGTGGAAAGTGTCACATACACACACACACACACAGCCCACATATAAACCCACACATTGTATAATCAGTCCAAACAATTTAAACCCTTTTTTATTTTTAAAGTTGTCAGACATCGAGTGCCCACAGCTCAAAATCAGTAGTGAGCAAAAGACGGACAGATCAAAAGCACAGACATCAAAGAACTTCAACTTCTGATGTTTTATTAGAAACTGTGCTGCGTCTTTCATGCATTGTTGCACTGGAAATTATTAAGCTACGTTATAGGAGATTAAATTATACAATGCCACATTTCATTAAACGCATACACACAGCAACGAGTCTACGTTTTGATCCTCTGCTATATGCTGAATGAAGCAGCGCATTTGTTTCTTGAAAATATCTATTTCCTCGCCTCCTTCCCATCATCATTTCACGCTCCATTATGGATTCATGGATTCCAAACCCCCAGTGCCGATATCTGAGGACATTTGTAGTGGAAAAAGCAGACTAGTGGCTGCTAGCGAGTGTTATCTGATGCATTCACCAAACCCAGGGCTCAGACTTGTGTTGCCAGTGTCCCTCTGTCCCTTTTGCTCTAGCGCAAGATGGAGGTATAACCTTGCCGCGCTGCAGAAGTGATGTCACCGTATTGTGTCACTGTTGCTGCAGGACAGGGTTGAATGAGCTTCCCTCCCCCTGCTGGAGCTGCAGTGGCCCGTCGATGTCGCACAGTTTCCGTCATTTATTCACTGGGCCAAATTAACCTTCGTGTGCATCTTGAGGTTCGGGAATAACCACAGCTGTCAGTCCTCCCTTTGCAGCTTTCCCTTTCCCATTCTGTTGTGGTAATTGCATTTATATTGGCTTATGTTGCATTACACACTGTTCGCATGTGGTTCGATGAGACAATCTGGTCCGTGTCCTGATTTGTCCTTGGAAAAGTTCTTGTTTTTTCCATCCTCGTGCTTACAATAATTCATCTTGCACTCTGAAAACCCTGTGCCATCTGGGCAGGAACTTGTCTCATTTCCTTATTCTACAGATAGCGCTTCTTTCATACGAGGTCTTCATTCTCATTGGCACGTCATGGATTTGGCTTGGTACTTGATTTGTATTCATATCTAATGGCTGAGGTATTCTTCACACATAATGTATGCCCTCTTATGTAAGTCACTTCATTAAGAAAGCATTCAGTGATGATTTTAGTGAATGAATTCTGAATGTGGGTTCAGAGAGTTCAGAAATGAAAATTGGGCTTGTATTGTTAATAATCTTCCACTTATCTCATTGAATTTGCTGGAATAACTGGCCGTAAAACATCAGCTACAAACTGGCAGTTCAAAATAAAAAGGTTTCTGAAGGGTGACAGTGTAATTTTATCAGAACTCTTTTATATAATAGAACCAAATGACACTCAATTTTATTAGCTATGTTTCCAACCACCTATATTTATGCGCATTTTAGAAAAAAACGGTTGATGGACACGTCATGATAAGTTTTGAAAATGTGCATAAAATGTATGCACATAATTTAGAAGGATAAACTTTATATTCAATAAGAAAAGATGTGCATAAACTGCAATGGAAACACTTTTACTAAACAAATTCCAATATGCGCATTAAAAAAAGTAATTTGATTTTGTTATAAGAGATCATGCGATTATTAAAAATGTGTGTGAATGGACAAACCAGCTGGCTGACCACATTGTAAAACATCTGAAATGTTGTTTTGGTCATTCTTAAAAGCCTTAACCATTTCAGTATTACTGTTTTTATATTATTAATGACCTCCAGAATCTCACGCCTTTAAACGGCACCATGCGTTCATTGCGTGCCAGCATTTTTCTTCTGAAGCACAAGTCATTTATTAAGTGAAGTTTATTTATAAACTAATTTCAAGAGGATCACGTGATTATGATTGAACACGGCTGGTTCTGCATTAACTATGTATGATCCACCAATCAGATTATTCCTAACCCACTATAAATAGCCAGGGTTTCTCACTACAGTCATCTTCGATTTGAAGAATCCCCCACCCCTCCACCCCTACTCCTCCACCTTTTCCTTCATAGGGCAGCACGGTGGCCCAGTGATTAGCACTGTTGCCTCACAGCAAGAATGTCACCGGTTCTAGTCCTTTAACAGGTCGGCTGTCGTTTCTGTGTGAAGTTTGCATGATCTTCCCGTGCTCGTGTGGGTTTTCCCCGGGTTCTCCAGTTTCCTCCCACATTCCAAAAACATGCACTACAAGTGAATTGATCAATCTAAATTTAGCACTACAGTCAAACTCTGATGCAGCAGCATATTTCTTCATAGCAATTATTTTAGTCATCAGCTCTTATCAAACAGGGGGGAGTTGTCGAGATCTACCTGAGCTCAAAGCTCCCCTCTCGCCCTGCAAACGGGAGGGAGCTCAGGGCTCAAGGAACTTTTGAGCTAAGGGCTCTCTCCCAGGACAGCATGCCAAACTTGCTCATAATCAATCATCAAAGTGTGAACTCTTGAAATGAAGAAAAGATTCAAGCAGCTTCTCCTACTGCAGCAAGTTCATTTTTTACTTTTGATATTTGGCGCCAGATAATCAGGAAGTGATGATTTTGTTCTCTTTGACTCGTTGGTTGGAAACTTTGCTTCATTCGCATATCTTTTATGCGATATTCCAGTTTTGCGCATAAAATTAATTAGCATCTTTGGATGGAAAGACTGCTCAAATGTACGTTCTCCACCAATGCAGAAATATTTGACAAAGAAATGTACTACTAAAAAAAAAAAAAACATGAACAGGGTAGTATTAAAACGTAACAAAATTAATGATTCTTACGATATTTTTTGTGAACCGAAAAATAAAAATAAATAGTGCAACTAGGTAAACCAATTAGTGACTCCAGAACAAATAACCATTATTAGCCTATTCTTTTTAGCTAATCGAAAATTTGAAGCCCAATCATTGTTGTCAGATTCCTTTTTCATAGGTCCTAGTACTATTGGCAGAAATACACACATTTCAAGTCAAGTCGAGATTTATTGTCATTCAACTACATGTGTAGACATACAGAGAAATGAAATATCACGTTTAATTAATCATAAATACAAAAACAACACTGGACTTACTGTAAGAGCGATTAAAAAAAAACTATGCATAACGACATATACATATACTATAAGATTCCAAACTATGAACAAATGACAGGCTATTAAAGTACATTTACATGATACTGAACAATGTTGTGCAGGATATTGTGCAAAGGTTTAATATTGTGCAAAAGAGGTATTTAAGGTTTAATA
Organism: Danio aesculapii; assembly: GCF_903798145.1. Lineage (NCBI taxonomy): Eukaryota > Metazoa > Chordata > Actinopteri > Cypriniformes > Danionidae > Danio > Danio aesculapii. The sequence continues at coordinate 20,113,948 of NC_079457.1, forward strand.
TTGTGCAAGAGTTATTTAAGGTTGAAGCAAGCAGTGCAACATGATTGTGGTACAGTCATAGTAAACATCGCTTTCCTCATCCTAACCATCCTCATTTCATAATTGGCTTTATCACTCCTCTCCACCAAACAGCTGGTATGTGGTGTGCGGTCTGGCACAATATGGCTGCAGTCACATCATCCAGGTGGATGCTGCACACTGGTGGTGGAGATTCCCCCCCAAAAATGTGTTAAGCGCTTTGAGTGTCCAGAAAAGCGATATATAATTGTAGGGAATTATTATTATTATTATTATTAATATTATTATTATTATTATTAAGTTCTTGTATGGAGTTTAGATAAAGTGTCAGGTGCATAAGAGAGAAGAGTGTTTCTACAGGTGGTTTGTCAAGCCCACTCACCTGAATGAAGCACAATTTGAAATGAACAATATTTCCAAGAGACATGGAGTGATTTAGAAAGTGTCTATAGTCCAAATGCACAGCCTGGTGCAAGAGTCAGAGAGATGAGAGGGTGTCTTTTCTACAGGTGGTTTGTTAAGCCCACTCATCTATATGGTATGGGACATTACAAGCTTGCACTACAGAAACTAGAAACAGTTATAAAAATGCTTAAATGTGGTGTGTTTGCTTAAGCTTCCTTTTAGCTTATTTACTACAGGGGCGTTTGAGTGTAAAGAATCGCAACAACAGGGGTGATTCTAAAAAGTTTGGAATTGAACATCCCTAGTTGTGTGTAAATGCACTTTCCAATAAATATTTTAGAAAAACAAAGTCCTTCCAAGTACTAAAATAATTGTTAGTGGAACTGGAATCATAAAGTGGAACTAGAACTAGCACAAAACCTGTCAGATTCCTTACGATTCCCCTCCCTTGCCATAGAATGTTCAGAAAAAAAAATCTTGGACACTCCAGTTGTGACATCCCTGTAACTTATGGTTGTGATTACCGTCCTAGACTGTTTGAGTCTGTTGCGTGCACTTGGCAATGGTGTGCACTGTGTTTCTCATTTGTTCTTGGATTTGAACTCCTTTTTTCTGCATTTTTCTCTACTAGTTTGACATTCATTAACCGATATATGTTTTGCATGTCAGTGTGACCTCCACCTGGTCTTTAACTCCACATCCGCCAAGATTTCATCTAATTTCCGCTTGAACCACATCACTTTCTTATCCTCTTTCCTCCTTAATCCCAAAGATCTCTGCTTCTTTAGTGCTTCTTTCCCCACATCCTCCTCGGTTTCCTGTGTGCTTTAGACAGGCAGCTTCTTCAAACCCCTGAAGGCTTCGATTACAGACCACCAGCTATATAAGGCTCTGTCATCACCAATTACAGCCCACAACAGACAGGAGGGGCAAACCAAATGCTGTCAAGTGTGCCCGAACTGTCTCAAAGGCCCAGTCCTGGCTGTCTTAATCTCCAGCATTACCATGAGTGTCCTCTCCTCTTTTAATGTGGTGATGGTCTAAGCCCTGGATGACACTCTGGTATGAGACTCTTGGTTCTGCTCCCAGTGTCTGCAGCAACTGTTGTCAACTCATTCTCAGTTTCACACAGCAGATAATCCGCCCACTTAATAATCATCATGTTTGTCCTGATGGGACACACTGTGTTTTGGGAAGCTGCTGCTAGGTGATCTGTTTGAAGCGACGCTCCCCTGTAACGAGGATGGAGACCACATGCGACAGTATTTCTGGAAATATCTCACAGTGGGTTCCTGCTGAGGTCGAGTCAGTGTGATCGATGAGAGGACTAGACTGAGCCACAGAAGAAGTGGAACTGTTTATGCAGATTAGAGCTTCATTATAGTCAACTGTTTTGTATTTCCTTTGGTTCTGTGCTGTTTATGCAGTGACCGCTCTGGGAGCTAAACATATTCTTTCACTTAACCATGGTCTTATTTTGACTTGAGTGCATTCATTTCTTCTTATACACATAGGCAGTGTTTTTAAATGGAACCATGGAAACTTGCCTAATGGTTAGAGAGATGGACTTGTGATGAGAAGGTTGCAGGTTCGAATTCCCAGCACTGGGATTGTGGGAGGGAGTAAATAATCTCACCACCCCCAGGCCCTGTATACACTAGGTGAAGTTTATTTATAAACTAATTTCGAGAGGATCACATGCTTATGATTACTTGAGGCTGGTCTCGCATTATCCAGTTTATGATTCACCAATCAGACGATTTCTAAGCCACTATAAATACCCTAAGTTCCATATAACAGCCATCTTCATTTTGAAGAATCCTCCCTTCCACCTCAACTCCTCCTCCTTTCCTAGATGGGTGGCACGGTGGCCCAGTGGTTAGCACTGTTGCCTCACAGCAAGAACGTCACTGGTTCTAATCCTTACCAAGCCAGCCAACGTTTCTGTGTGGAGTTTACACATTCTCCCTGTGCTCACGTGGGATTCCCCTGGGTTCCTCAGTTTCTTTCTACAGTCCAAAAACATGCAACTTAAGTTAATTGACTAATCCAAATCGGCCCCATAGACATCCATATAGTAAGTAGTTATCTCTTAAGAGCAATCACTATCTGTTCATTAGCTACTACAGCAGGGCAGTTCTCGAGATCTACCTGAGCTCAAACTCCACGCTCTGAAAACAGAGCATTTTGAAAATGCTCAAGAGGCCGTTTTCATTTTAAAATACTCCTGTCAGTGTGGATGGGGGAAAACGATCTGATTGGGCTCTTTTCTTAATATTCAGTGCATTAAGTTTAGTCTTGCACCCTTTTTAAGTTCAGACATCGCAAGTTTGATTTGAAAAACAAACTCCCAAGGACACGTTGGGTAAATCTTCAAAGGGAACAGTGTAGGCTACTTTATTACCTCATTCACATCCCCCTGGCTATGTAGTTTCACTATCTCAACAATAAAATAAAAACATGACATAAGGAACTGACTATATTTTCACTTTGATATTAACTTAACAGACACTAAAAATGTTGAGGCATCGTGTAGCTTCATATTTCTTCACTGTATGCATATTTATAACAAAACGGAGCCTATAACAAAAGTGCCTCCTTTCATTTTCTTTGAAAAATACGAAACATACCCTCTCTTTTGCTGAATATCAGTTTTAATAATCAATAATGACCATTTTAAAAGCAATCAGTCAATATGCAGAATCAGTGTATGTGGTTACATACACTTAATACTTAATATATTATACTTAATATAATAACTTATCTTTGCACTTAGTAAAACACGTTACCTGAAAACAAGTAATAGATTCAAAAGACCATTAGATAGAGATTTATTAAATATCATGTTTAACAACTATAGTGAGTTGAAATCCAGTGGAAGGTCCTTGATGAACTGTCCGACCTGCACTTCTCTCACCCGGGGAGGTGTATTCAAAGCACCCGCCGACTGCCTGGAGCTCAGACAGCGCATGTCAGTGTGTGTGTGTGTGTGTGTGTGTGTGTGTGTGTGTGTGTGTGTGGTCACGTGATGTGCATTTTCAGCAGTGTAGTGTGGATGGAGATCTTTTCAGAAACGCTAGGTGTGGATCATTTTCATTCTAAAATGCAGTTTTAAAACTAAAATGTATTTGTGTAAACGGTGCCTCAATACCATGGCTCAAGTCTAGAGCAAAGCATTGAACCCCCAACTGCTCCCTGGGTGTGTGTTCGGTGATCTGTACTCACGCTGAAAAGACCGCCGAAAGACAGGCATTTACAGTAGAGTCAGTCAATGTTCAGGTTCAGGAAATGGATACCATGTGGCATCAGTGTCATGGGACAAGCATGTGCGTCTAAGCTCATTTTATGACTCCTAGATAGAACATCCAGATGACAAATACAGCATGTGTCCTGGCCTTCAAAAACATAATAACTCCACCTGTTTTGTTTGTGTGCATCTCCTTGTGAATTTTGGAACAGTGTTTAAGCAGCATCATCTTTGTATTTTTTTCAGAGTCAGGCAGAAGCTCATTACAAGGGGAATCGTCATGCTAGGAGAGTGAAGGGCATTGAGACCTCCAAGAGACCCGCAAGAGACACGCAAGAGAATGACAAAACTCCTCCTGGCCCTGTCTCTTGCCCTTCACCTACCGGAGCCTTGCCGACCATCCCAGACACTGACCCCAGCAAAACAGGTGAGAGCTTGAGAATATACTGACTGTAAAACATGCACGTCTGGTTTTCTACATTCACACACGGAGGAATAACCTGTGTACACCTGGTATTAATATGTGTTTTTGTCAATTGTAGACGATCACAAGACGAGAGGCACATTACAGTTTACACCCACCTGATTTGTCCATTATGGGCAGCATTCCATGTATTTTAGCCACGTACCAGTTAATGGGTGCAGATTTGAGCTTTTACGTATGTTTTGATCTAATATTGCAAATGTATGAATACAAAGAAAGCAATGTACATGCAGCAGCAGGTATAACACTTTTTTGTTTGTTGTTTTTTTACATTTTTGACATTTCTGGTTAGTTTGCTTCTACAACAAGTCCTGAAATGTGGAATGAGCACTGTTATTTGGATAGTAGGTGGTCTTTTGTGGATATCTGAATGAATTTGACTACATTTTCAACTACCTCTGGAAGTTGACAAACTTAAAACTGTTCAGATTGACAAAAAATGAATCTTAAGACCACATGTAAACATGGCCTGCGTTATAGAAAATGAAGCTCTCAATCATAAAACAATACAGTCTATTCTGCTCAGAAATTCTCAAAAGATAAGAATGAACAGCAAGAACACCCTAAATGACTCCCTGAGTCAAAACTAGAACATAAAGAGCCACAAAAATTCAATTTTCTCCAAGTGTGTGGTCTGACCTCACTCTTCCAGATTCAGCCAAACGCCTATTCCCAATGCTAAAGGTCTGGGGTATTTCAGAGAGCAATTACAGCCCCAATTGTACACTAACAGAAAGAGACAAAGACAACATCCCTTAGTCCCAGTGCAAGATTTAAAATAGCCAGTGTATGAAATGGTGCATTCCTTGTTGAAACATCTTGAGGAAGTCTTGGTGAAACCACTAAATGGTGTGACTTTGACGGTCACTGCTTGTTATACAGCTTTATTGGGAAGGCTTTGCTGATGTGTTTATAAAGCTGTGCAGGGTTATTAGGTATTAGAAGCCCATTTGTCTCAGCATCAGAATAAACTTTGGGATTAGGATGGCTGGATGGAGTAGAGGACAAGTAGTGGGCGAGAGATGGTGATGGTGGATATAAAAAAGTTGGGAGGCTTGAGGATTAGCTTGGAGGGCAGAAGGGAAACATCACAGTTGATCTTGTTTAATGAGAAGTGATTAAACGTTGGCAGATCGTGATGATGGTGAGATGAATTGGGGTTGCTGGGTTTATGAACTGTCAGAGAGTGGGTGACTCCCTCTTGTGCCTGTTATTCTTCCTTCTGCACTTTATTTCTCCGCTCATTGAACATTCCATTCTCCTGTTAATGTCAATGTCCATCTTTGTAAAAGCATCAGGAATGAGAGGAACCCAACAACTGATTGAGGTTTTATGAGTAGCTTTAAACAAGTGTTTGAATTTCATCTTTAAACTACCACTATGCCAAAATAAATCCATATTAAAGACATTGATTTAAAGCCTCTGTTAGGTTTTATTCTTAAGAGCTTCTCTGCAACTTGGAATTTTAAAATAACTATTTTTAGCACATCTCAAATCTAGAGCCAAGTGGTCATGAAACCGAATAAGCTGTATAACACAATATCGGACACATTTTAGATGAATAAATTAAATGTAGTGTTCTACATTGACAGTAAATTAATCTGTGTCTGGATACTGTGCGTTCAAGAAACCATTTTTATCAAAGTCTTTTATCAGAGTTGCTGAGTTTACATTGTTTAAATAATTTCTTTTTATATTGTTTAGTTTACAGAATGACCGGATATTTTTCCTCCATCTCCCTCTTATAATGTTCATATGCTTTGTCACAGAGGGTGGAGGAGAACAGTATAGCTGTATCTCTCACTGAGGGATTTGTCTGTCCGGAGAAAACTGTCTATAGTCCTTAGGCCTAGAAAGAATTCCAGCGGGAGAGAGCCAAAACAAACTGGCCATGATCTAAATGTGAAACCAGATACATATGAAAGAATGTCGTTTTCCGTCCAAGCTTGCTCCAGTGACCCCGACCCCTAGCGGGCCTGGTCCCCTCTTATTTGTGTATCCCCACAATCGCTTTGTTTTGATGCCTTCCTATAATACTAGTTTCAGAACAGAGCCTTCATTGAGCTGCCAACCCCTAGAGTCCTGACAGCTGCAGGTCCATCTGGACATTACAATCCCAGCATGTGAAAAGATTGTATGTACGAGACTGTACAGTGTAAAGACATTTCGTAAAAGTTCACTGGGCGTGTTTCTCTTCACTTCTGCCTTTTTACCCTCCCTATGCAGTTAAGAGTGAGTTTAAAAGCATGCGACCTGATATTGGGGATGCATCAGGGCTCTGTACTTGGGCCTAATCACTTTATCATACTTGTCTACACTTCTTGCTTAGTGTGTGGTGGGGTTTATGTGAAAGCTCAAGAGGAGCATTCCCACGCTTCATGAGAAACACTAGGCCGTGTTGGACCTCAGCTGCCGCAGATATAATTTATTGATGATTTTCTTTCATGCATCACTAGAGCCAGCATCTTCGTAGAGGTGGAAAGACAATACTCAGACTCAGTGGAGTCACCTTAACGGTGCTTATAGAGTTTCAGTTGCCTTTTAGGTGTTTCCTTGACTACCTTCTCCCAATTATGTATTATTATATTATATTATATTATATTATATTATATTATATTATATTATATTATATTATATTATATTATATTATATTATATTATATTATATTATATTATATTATATTGGATTATATTATATTATATTATAAGTGTTAGTTCACCCCATTTTTAAAAACAACCAAATGTTTTTAGATCAACCAAATGAGGCAGCTGCTGCACAGAACAATCTATCTCTGTCTATTCTATCTAGTTACCTATCTATATAAATACACTTTTTTTAAACTGTTTTATCTGCACCAAGGCCCGCTGCAACTTCCTCCTATGCTGTTTCCTTAACCTGCAAGTCTTTATTTTACAAATTATTTAGATCCTAAAGAACTGTATGCTTCTCAAGCTCTATAGTGTCATTCATTTCTTTTCAGGTGCATTCGGTCACAAGACAATCGCCTGTGATATCATGTGATTTTGTTTGTGATTGTCAGGATGTAGGCCTAAAGTTATAATAATATTTATACAGTATAGTTATAATGATATTTATATATGATCAAACTAGTGTGCAACTTAAGCAAAACTAATACCAAAATAGTTTTAAATTTGTTTTTGTAGTTCGGGTCCAAATAAATATTTGTTGCCGTTTTTAATCGTTTTTAATCACTGTTACATTAATTGAGCGTAAGTAATGCTCACGCCTCGTGCTGACACGATACTTCTGCGCGCGCGGCATAAAAGCTCTAATCTGTTAACATGGACGCGAAAAAAACATGTGCTGCTCACGCTTGCAGTGTGAAACAGGCTTTAATATAAATGACCTTTAAAAATATATTAAAACATTAAAAATTTCATTTTAATTGTATTAAATGTATACAATAATAAATAAATGTTGCCTTGGTCCAGCCTATGGCAGAACTATTCAAACCTGAAAAAGAATAATACTTGCATGGATTTTTCGCTTTTTTCTTTTACAAGGAATTTCAGCTGTGGCTTGTTTAATTATGATGTTTGCTTACTCTATATTTTTAGCTTAAAATTTTCTGTTGTAGGGACACTTTTACGGGACCAAGGGTTTGTTATAAGACTTGAATGTGGCTAACGTGGCCAGTAATAGTCTGGAGATTTGGCAGGATGCACTGGAGGTTTGGCACTGAACAATCTTAGCTCTTTCAGTTTGTCCCAAAGATCCACTTCTTCACAGTCGTCTGTTTAATGAAGCCATACATCTCCAGCAGTCGCATTCTACACATCTGGAGATTGTACAGACACAGAAGGCTGCACGACACTCATCTGGCCCTCCATATTTCACAGCATAAGTGCCATTAAATTTCTTTCTCTATCTCTGGCAACACTGTTATATTGAACTACAGTGGCAGAATCACCACTCTTACATGCAGACTATAAAAAACGATGAGAAACGTTTGGTAAACAGGCCTGCTCTAATGGATGTTGCATCTGGGAAACAGCGGCCTGAGCAGGGTGAATGAATGCACACACAACTCCATAATTAATAAGTCCCAACTCTCATTGGGGCGTCTCGTTTCAGGGCTCATTAATTTTTGATGATAGGCAGGGTAGGACTGGAGTAAAGGCCGGTCTCTTTTCTACCTGACCCCTCCATCATCTGATCCACCTGAACTGGTCACAACCAAACCCCTGCTTCACTACGTCACATGCCATTTTCTCTGCTATAGCTCACCGGCTGTGAAACTAGAGCAGCTTTAATAACAGGTTTAATTTACTGTCTGGTAACTGAGAGATTGTTGGTGCGGGTTCAGGTTATGTCTGTAACTAAGCAATCATAATTCTACTGAATGCACAGGCATCATTTAAGCTCCCGTCAATTGATGGAATAAAACACACAGCAGTGATGTAACTAATACACACAAAGTAGGGCTGCACGATATTGGAAAAATCTAACATTGCAATATTCTTTTATTCTGCAATATACATTGTGATATGAATTCATTAGATGCACTCAAAAAATGACGTTTGCTGTTTGTTCAAACTACTGATATAAATTGAGCTGAAACAACACAATTCTGGATTTTTTTTTATACAACTTAATTGTTTTAAGTTCAACCCACTTAAATTAATAAAAAAACTACTTAATTCCTTCATGTTGTCCCAACTCAAATCGATTGTGTGGAACCATAGACTGTAAAAAAGAATAGTATCCGTGACGTCATCCATAGATATCTGAAGAGCGCAAATGAAGCTACAAGTGGGCCAACCGGCGACATTTTGTTCTTGCGTCATCCCTCCAACTGGGGGTGATCAAACAAGGGCAAGGAGGTGAAGCGTGATCGGAGCTACAGATGCCTGCTAGCATTTTGCTTAGACAGGCTTTTCTTTGGGAGAAACGCTTAATACTTCATTACCTGCAACTCGTTTGTGTTCTGATCACATGTGCTTGGTTGTACATTATATCAGTAAAGTGTTTAGTCTTTTTAAAACACTAATACATTGAGCCACTAAGCATTGTTCTTATGACGTTTTTTTTACAAGAGGAAAACATGAATTACTTCCAAATACTTCAAATATGGTCTGTATTAGTAAATGCAAGGCTATTTATGAAATCCAGGCATAACACTGTATGACAACGTTTCAGATGACCGTTTTATAGTCTATAGCTAATCAATCTGTCAGATTCTGAAGTGCATTCAAGTTCCAAAGAGAATGATAAATTATCTTAAATATAACAAATACATTTATAGATATGGTATACAAGTATATAAGACAAGAGAGAACATAAGTATATTTATTCACTCGCCTGGGAAATGGAGGCCATGTGAATGGTTTGTGAGAAAAAAAAAAGTGCACACAGCATGCCATATTATTATTATATATGATAATTGTATTATCATATTATCATATATGATAATTGTAAGAAATAATTCTAAAAGGCAATTGACTGTGTAAAATCACAATAAATAAAACAAAATACATTGTATATGCTGAGGTCAACGGCTAATCAGCCGGAATCAGCTTAGGTAAAGTGACCACGACCAGCGAGACTTAGCTGTCACTCCAGTGGCCACGCCTTTAATTGTGCAAACTTAATATAACCTAATATAAAGGAAAGGGATAAGTTATAAGAGATGATTCTGTAAGGGAGTTAATAAAACATAATAAACAACCGACAAGCACAGATAAATTTAAGAGAGAAAAAGATACAAATGAAATAAACAGTGTCTTATTGTTTTCAGAGGAAGTCGAAATGTATTCAGGTATGCAGTAATTGAATAATTAAATGCACAATAATCTTCGTTTTATGAACAATTCAATTAAAATTTAATCGCTATTCATTTTTCAAAACTACAAATGGTACAATTTCTTATGTCTGAATGCTTGTAAAACCCTCACACAGTAACAGGCATTAAAAACCACTTGCGAAATAATAAATTATAATCCAGACTCAACATTGCATATACTCGCGATTTGACAATTGCGAATGATCACATTGTGATATAAACGCTGAAACGATGTATTGTGCAGCCCTAACACAAAGCTTTTTTCCAATTGGTTAAAATGACCTGTCAATGCTGTTGTGTGTTATAATAAGAAAACAAATATTATGTGGAGGTGTGTATAAAAGGAGTTTTTGCACGCATATCAATAACTGCATTGTTATTAGTATATCAGAAGGACAGCATATCTGATATGCTGTATTTTATGCCAATATGCTGAGTATTAATACAAATATCATTATAGAAATTAGTATTACTATTATGCATTACTATTTTTATAAGGTAAATGCAGCCTTGGTGGGAATAGGCTCTTGAATGAAATGAAATGTAATATTTAATATTTTACACCGCAGCAACAAAAAAGTTTAGCTTAACACTTTAGTTTAATTACCAATTCTCACTATTAACTACTGGCTTATTATCTGCCTATTGTTAAAAAATTAACTGTTTATTAGCACATAATTTACAGTATCTTATTCTTATTCTTAATCCAACCCAATAGTCCCAACTAGTAACTTAATGACTTTTAATAAGCAGCAAATTAGAGGTTTAATGGGTTTAAAGTCAGAGTTAAAGGTTTGTTATTAGTGAGAATTGTACTTTTAAATTAAATGTGACCAAAGGAATTTGCGGCATCCCATCCAGCACTTCACCATTTTTTATGGAGCCCATGATTCCATTGCCACTGTTTGTTTGCTAAAGTTGCATGTTAAAAGCAGTATTAGACCATAATATTTGGGCTTTCTTTTGGACCTCTGAACCCTGATGAAAATATTTACATCATTACTAGCTATTGTGTTTACAGCATCTGACTCCTTCAGCAGTGGAAGGAAGACGCGAGTTAATTTCGACATTAAATATGAGTCCTCTGAGAGTGCATGTTCTGTAACCGCACTTTGAAATATGCAGAGCAGGAATAAATGGAGGGCAGACGGTCACACATTGCAGCAAACATGGAGGGCATGTCAATGATGGTGGTGGATGGCAAACATCCAGAGGATGGAGGATTTTGAAATCCCCCATTACACACACGCTCCTCCACCCCCTCGGCCAAGATCTGCTAATACAAACCACATGCATAAAGCCAAACCAGCATTTTTCTGAGTGTGCGAGTGCGTGTGTGTTTGTTAGAAGGAGCGGCTTGTAAGGGAATGGGGAGTGTTATGGAAAAAGGAGCACTGGGAATATTAGCTCAGAGTTAAAAGTTCAGGCATTTCTGAACCACACCTGCACCACATGGTCTGCTCCTTCTTGTAAAAGCTATTGGACGAAGCGCTGATCTATATTTGGTGTTTTTTTAAAGGGTCATGTGGTTTGCTGTAACATCCTGTATCTTCCAAAGGAGCAGTATGTCATCACCCTGTACTTTGATCCAGATGATCTTTATGAGGCTCTGACAGGAGCTCAAGCCCTAAAGAAATACAGCGCAGCCTCTCATCTGCTCTGCAAACAGAGAACGACACTGAGAAATCTGCCGGGAAACTTTGTTAAACGAAGGATCTGGTTGCTTCTAACCAGCTCTTATCCACCTGCCATTCAGGATTTGCCACCACTGAAGTGGCTGTTGAACTTCAAATGCCATGGTGAATGGTATGTTTCTGGGGAAGAGGGAAATTGAATTGGAATGACTGGGTTTATGTAAGACGTTGTGGTCAAATGTTTGTAAAATTACAAAAAGCTGATCTCTTTAAGGAAATTGAGTGGTGAAGTCACTGCTTATTTTCCAGCCCAAGAGATGCTTGTTTGTAGTCTTACTGATGCCATAATGTGTGGGCTGGTTGTTTGCCCTTTAGTTCTCTCATATAGTGGGGAAAGAAAACCCTCTTTTTTTTACTGAATGTGACAGCTGGAACAGTGTAATGTGCCGCTTCCAGTTTAGTGTGAATGTCAAAACGATTGCACATTTTGTAAGTTAACTGATTCTAGCACTGCCAGGACTATGGGTTTGATTTTCCAAAACACACAGGCATAGTGTTTGTATTGTCATTGTACATTTATTGTGATTAAAAAAAAAAACCTGGCAAATGAATTTATTCAGCGAGAATGCACTAAATTAATTAAATGTGACAGTAAAGACATTTATAATGTCACAAATCATTTATATTAAATCTCTCTTCATAAAAAAAATGCTCAAAAAAGCACACAATCTCTACCAAAGTGATTACCAGCAAAAAAAAACAGCTAAGAGATTTGCAACATTACAAATGTTGACCTGAAGCAAATAAGTAAATAAAAATCAGACAAAAGACAAATAAGACTTACTTAAAGCAAAGACTATAGAATACACAAGACGTGTCACTCATATCATTTTGAGGGGGGGAAAGTGTAACGGTCAATATGGCGAATACAGCTCCGCCTACTAGTACAGGAGCCAATCATTGATCGCTATAAACCTCAGTGAAAACTTGCTTCAAAGAAATAAGAAATATATCTAAGAAAAGCTTGAAATCTGTCATTTTAAATGAACCAAGTGCACTTGAAAACAAAAGTTTTTTGGTTTTGTAATCTGAATAAAATGAACACGAGGTACAGTCTGTTCTGTCAAACGCACATTACATGACAGCAACTACTCAAACGCCTCACAAACGAATGAAGAGTCGCTGTCATTTCTGGAGGAGATTCACCATCAAGACCAAGTTGTGAGTTTGGACATTAAAGACCAGGGCAATCTGACAAAGCATTATCCAGAGAGTGATAATGTGTAACACTGCCATAAATGAGGTTGGTGTCGTGATCTCGTTCCTTTCCAGTGCGCATGCGCATTGGCTTGGGCACCCTAAAAAATGCAGATTTTGTTTGATTCGAACTTTAGAAATTAAACTTAGGAGATGGCTAATTTTAATAGTGATTCCAAATATGTAATGTAATCATAAGCTTGGCAAACAGTTTTGGAGAATTTGATGTTTCCCTAGTCAGACAGAATGCCCGAGCATACTGCGCATACTGTTGAGTGAAATAACTTGCCTTAAAGGGACTTTGCTTAAAGTCAGCATGAACCAGAATTTTCTGCAGACTTTTATTTCAGAATGATGATGTATTTCCAACTCAAACATTCCAGAGCAGAAGAAAAGGTCAAATTTTGATTAAAGTTTAACAAAACAGTTTTGTTTCCAGTGGATTAGTTGTTCGCCTTAAGAATAACAATATGCACTAGCAAAGTAAACATTGTAAATTTTGGTTTTATGCAGATTTAAATGGTCTTAAATGATGAAAATTACAATCATATAAAGCACTGAAAATGACAAGTCCATAAAACTATAGGTGTATAGACTGTATAAAATCTGCACATACATATAAATATCTAAGGATTTTAAGCATAATTTATTCTGTCAATCGCTGTGGTTTTTGGGTGAAGGTAAAGTAGAAGGTGAAGGTAAAGTCTCTTGATGCACTTTGCTCACTGCAACTCTCTGATTGGTTGATTTTTTTCTGTACAGCATCATGAGTTGAGTTTTTATGCACAACTTCCACATAATGATATGGGTTTAACTAAAGTATATACAATCAATTAACACCATCAGAGCTCACAAGTCTGTCTTTAAAGGTTTATCAATTATTAAAAATACCTTTTTCTACTGTATATGGACAAATGAATGGTGTTCTTTTGACTGCTATTTCAGAATTATTTCTGATAGAACATGTGATACTGAAGAATGCAGTAATGGCTGCTTATAATTCAGCTTTGCTATCAGAGGCATATATGTAAAAATATATTTAAAAAAACAGTTATTTGAAACTGTAATATTTCTGTAATATGTGCATATATATACACAATACATACAATAGCCATACGCTAGGCAGTTATGATGGATTTTGCTTGCTCTCCTTGTCATTTAGCAAAGTTCAAAACTTTAAACTGTACGGTTACATATTGCTCAGTATCTCCCATTTTACGTCACAAAATTAAGCAGAACAATATGTGAAGGCTCATAAAAAATACAAACATATGTAATTAATTTTGTTTTATGTAGTCAATTTTTTGCAAACTTATTTTTATGTGGTCTATAAAAGCTGGGGTTGCACACTTTGAGACGAGGTATTTGAGGTACGCCTGGTTTGCGGTTTACAGGAAAAAAAAAAAAACATTTCTGTGGCTCTTGAATTCCTGCACAGCACTTTGTTATTTTCAAAGATGAAACAGCAGAGCCCATTAACTCCCATAAATAGTCCATTTAAATGCCATTTTGTTGTTTGCTTTGCTCTCCAGATGAGACACGGCCAGAGCCACAGTTAAATGGACCCGCGGTGGCCCCGGGGTCCATGACAGTTTCCAATCCACCAACCCCAGAGTCCCCTGGTCCTTCTGCCTGTCCCCTTCTGCCCACCCCTACTACACCACAACCACCTCCGGCCAACTCTTCGTCCCCCAGCTGTGGCTCTTCAAACCCAGAGCAGGCAGGCACCGGGGCCCCTGGGGCTCCATCAGTCACTCCCAGCAACCCTGAGACCGAAGAGGACAAAGCCAAGAAGCTGCTTTACTGCTCACTGTGCAAAGTGGCCGTCAATTCACTCTCCCAGCTGGAGGCCCACAATAAAGGTGAACATTCATTTAGCGACAGCTCTTCTGAACTCAATAATGTAACATGCTGACTGATTACACAATAAAAAGTCTCCAATGGGTGCTTAGAGGCAGAGAGATTATTGATAATAGTAAATGCTCCTTATGGACTTTCTTGTGAGGGACTCGCTAGTATGTAACTGTGACTATGAATGATTATAATATGCTATGATTTTAGTCATTTGCAGATATCCCAACGTCATATGCAGCAATGGTATGTAGCTGAAATAGCTTTTCATTACAGGAAAACAACACTATTATGAGGTAATATTAAGGTAACTGCTTATGTGGTGGCGATAGTTTTTGCTTGGGGACTCTTAACATGTTTGAAAAAGTGGCACCATTTTATTTTATTTAAAAGGAATGGCTCTAAATGAAAATGTTTTTATTTTAAATTTGGAATAAATGTCCAATATTGCATAGCACTCCTTCTCATACTTCAGCTTCCACATTAAAGTTCCTGAAAGCAAAGAAGGTCAATGTGCTCCAGGATTGGCCAGCCCAGTCACCAAATATGAACATTATTGAGCATGTCTGCAGTAAGATGAAGGACCAGGCATTGGAGATAAATCCAAAGAATCTTGATGAACTCTGAGAGTCCTGCAAGCACGCTTTCTTTTATTTGAGTCATTGCAGAGATGAATAGATGCAGTCGTTCATGCAAGCTCATGGAAGTCATACACAATATGCATTCTTTTTCAACTACACCATGACTTTATATTCTATAGTCTACATTAAGTTCTGTTAAGTGACAAGAATTTTGTCTCAGCAAAGTCAGACCTTACTGTCCTAATTATATAATTAAAAATCAAGTCATATTTTCAAATCATATTTTGGTAAAATAAGCGTAATCTAGAGGCCTTTGCTTTTCATATAATCCACTTCTGATACCAAATGATCAACTAGAAGTCAAGTTATTATTTGTTGTTCCTAAAACTTGGATAAGCAACAAGATTTTTGTCAGGTATAGAGTATAACAGTTCAGTTCATTTGTTTAGGTTTTGGTTTGCACTCCATATACTGTAGGGATATCACATTCCTTGTTCTATTAAACATGAAGTTTGATTTTATGCTATGCATTTATTTATTTCAATTTATTTTAGAACAGATTTATTTTTTACAAATCAGTCTGGATTAGAGCCATGGATATCTTTCGCTGACAAAATGGGGAAAAAAATGCACTGCACAGCAGGATTTATGAAGTCCTTATTTAGTTTTTACTTGAACTTTGCCATTGGCAACTGTTAAATTTGGACCTTCTGGTTGTCTTGCTCAATTCCTGCACAAATTACTTCAGAAGACATAATTATTTTAAAAACAGTCTGCAAGATTTATCTTGTTCTGGGAGCAGCAGAAATATGCTTTGCAAGCTCAAGGCAGCTCACAAAAGAACACTAGCAATTACGTCCATCACAGAAAACCCCTTACTTCTAAAACAGACGTCTTCAGAAGCTTTCTCTCGCTCATGATTTATACACAACTTTACAGCGCCGCCTGTCCTCTTGGTTTGCCCCAAAGGTCTCCACAAAAATGAACTAAAGTAGATCAGTTTTTGCACTGCACTGCAGCTTGTAGTATTTTGGGGGAGTGTTTGATTTCTGCTGGTGTATCGAATGCCTGAGCAGATCTCATTCTGCTCTATTATTCAGTCTGTGTCAACACAAACAACCCTGTTTGGAGAGACGAAGGTGGATGTTGAAGAGACTGCTGCAAAGGCACACACACAACTCTATTTATTATTGATCTCCTCTTTTATTTAGCATGGAAATCTACAGTCATAGTTTCAGTATGGTTATACCGTCTAATTAGGGATTCCTCATGTTGAGCTCGTTGATTAAAAAGTCTGCTTTTCCTTAGGCCAAACTAAATTAATGCCTTTAAATAGAGTATCTGACACTTGTTTATGTGGCAAATTAAAAGGCGCACATTCACACTTTGATATGATGGAAGCCACATGGAAATCATTGCTCTTGGAACATGACCACGTTTTAAAGTAAACATTACAAGTTATGAGTGATATCAGGGCGTTTCTGTGATGAAAGTTAAATTTATAATCGTGGCCTCGGTTTGGAAAGCTATCTGGACTCAATACAGACCATTCCCTGAATTGATCAGGCCAAAAATAAAATCATATGTTGTGCAGACAACACTTCTAGCTCTGCAGCTGTATGTCCAGACCCAGCTATTGACTGCTGTTTCATCTGTTTATTTCTCAAATGGCATTTACAAATGACCATTACACAGAGAAACTAGCAATGCTCATAGTCTGGAACAAATCTTAAGTGTAAATATTGCATAAGAGCACATTTTGAACAGTGCAAAGATCTTTTGAGGTTGTTTCATGCCTTGTTTCTTCAAACGTAATCTTAAAGGGATCGTTCACCCAAAAATAACAATTCTGTCTTTGTGTACTCACCCTTTACTTGCTTCAAACCCAGAGTTTCTTTCTCTGTAACCATTGATTTCCACAGTTTCTACTATGGAAGTCAATAGTTACAGGTATTTAGCTTTCTTCAAAACATCTTCTTTATTTTTATCAAAAGAAAGACATTCATAAAGGTTTAAAACCATTTGAGTTGTGAATAAATAGTGAATGCATTTACTTTTTTTGGTGAACTGTCCCTTTAAGGTGACTTATTGGTCAAAGGGAGAAAACGAGGTCTGGTTTTGGTCTGAAAAATGGAATTTGTCGACATTCCCAGTGTTGGTTAAAAGCAAAACAAAGACATTAATTCCCAAGCATATGGACATCACGTGTGTTTTTTGTCCATATCTTAGCAGTGTTTTCATTGACATTGTGAGGGCAGGAACATGACGGCGCAACATTTAAGGAGAACCATGTGTTGTGTGGCTCTAAACACAGGATATAGAAAATTGATGAGCTTCGTTGTAACGAGGGAAGCCAAATTTAACAAATCTCAAAAACTTGAGGAATTTGGTTTTGAAATGGAAAGCCAGACAGACGCCTTGATTTAAAAACTATCCTGTACAATAATGTAACCTGAATGAATATCAAAAAGGATATGATTCACAAATGTGAAACATTCCAATAAAAGAATGGTGTGACTGCGTATTATACACATGGACAGGAATAAGACTCATTCCAGACACAAGCAGCTGCAGTCAAAGGGAAGCCAAGGAGAAAGATTCTAGAGCCCTCTTGTGGTCACATCTGGATGTCACAATGCTGTCTTTATTTTTATGTTATTTTTTATCTATTAAATTGATCCATCTTTTATTACTGCATAATAACATTATACTATTCATAATGTGTAATATTCTCTTTTTTGCATTATAACTTAAAAGGTGACTGTAAAGACATTTGTTATATAAAATATTAGTTTTCTGTTTATGTTCTCTTCATTAAGCATAATAATAATAAAAAATAATAAACATTACAAGACCCCAAACCCATACTTTACAATATATGCATTCACATAAGTTTTACAAAAACCATCATTTATCTGCGCTCCTCAGGCACTAAACACAAAACCATTCTGGAGGCCCGCAGTGGACTGGGCCCCATTAAGTCGTACCCACGAATAGGTCCGAAGCCCAGCGGGGAGCAAGGAGGCGGAGACACAGACCCCAATACTCAGGAACGCACCTTCCACTGTGAGATCTGCAATGTGCGGGTCAACTCAGAACTGCAGCTTAAACAGGTAAGCAAAGGTCATAGTGATCATACTTGATGAAACAACATTCATCTGTGTGCTCATCAGGTTGTTCATGATTCCCAAAAGACCAATATTAATTTGTGTTTTACATCTACCTAATTAAGTTTGGTATACTCCGTTTGTTTGCAGCACATATCAAGTCGAAGGCATCGGGACGGCGTTGCAGGAAAGCCAAACCCTCTCCTGAGCCGACACAAGAAGCATAGGGGAGCTGACCTTGCGGTAGGTTCTAACCAACAATACAACAGTTTAAATCCTTTAATGCAGTGGTCTTCAACCTTTTTATCACCACATACCGGTCAACGCTTGACAATTTTACCATGTACTGGAGGGGTTGGGGTTGGAATGGGGAGGGTAAAACATGTGATATGCAAACGGCCCCTAAAAGGCCACCGTCATTTGGGATCTCCATCAGTTGATCTTCTTGCACAGCCATGGTGGATTCACTTGATTTGGTAACAAGTGGGTTGCGGATCCATTTTTTGGCAGTTCGTGGGTCTTTCACTGGGCCTTTTCCCCTTAGCAAAGAATCTTTCCAAAGACAACGGTTTCTTACTCATTGTGCTGCTTGTGGGGTAAATTTGGGCGCTCAAGTGACCGAGATGTAGCCGAGAGAATACTCAGATAATAAATAAAATGGAAATAGCTAGTGATTTCTTGTGCGGCCCGGTACCAAGTGATCCATGGACCAGTACCGGTCCGCAGCCAGGTGGTTGAGGACCACTGCTTTAATGGGCTGAAAGACATGAATGTCATGGTATCAATGGGTCACAAATTGTTTCTCTTCATACAGGATCTCACCAAAGCATTAGGCGCCGGCCTCCTGCCAAGTCCCCTAGCTGTTGCTGCAGCGATGGCAGCAGCCGCCTCCTCTAATCCACTGGCTCTCAGAGCAGCAGCCCCCGCCCCCCATCCGCATCATCACCTCCTACAGCCTCCGCATCTCAGCCATGCCATCTTAAGACCAGCTCCAGGGCCTATTCGCACCTCACACGGGCCAATCCTGTTTTCACCGTACTGACTCCGCCCTCACCCCCCTTAGCCAATCACAGCCAGTCCGGAGCCTCACCTCCTAAAGCACACTGTGAAGACGACAAAAAAATATAGCGAAACACCACAGCAACGACAAGAATCGGCTCATCAACAATAACGTCAATCATCAAAGCAAGCAGAAGGGGGCGCAAATTGAGAGCAACCAAGAAGGAGGGTGTGACTGGCGTTCCAACCCTCTTTCCATCACCCTTAACTGCCTCCTCCATCAGTGTGCGTTCGTTTGGATCGAGTGATTAGTTCATCGGTGGATAAATGGACAAATGGAAGGACTGCTGGAATAGAGCAATATTGTATGCTGAGTGCATCTGACGTCCTTGTTCCTTCCCACTATTTATACTCATACTGTGAGGTAGCAGCAGTCCTGTCGTAGCCAGACATGCTGGATTGAGTTACGAAACTTTCTAGAGACCCCAAAAAACACACGGTTAAATGTTTCTGTACCTGTTGTTCTGAATCAATACACCCTCGACCCTATGCACCTTGAGAAACCGTGTTACATCAGTAAGCTTCTCGTAGTATTTGCTGTATTCAACGTGTCCTGTCTGGCTTTGGCGTCTCTGCAAGAAGAAATGACCACAGTCTCAATTGCAGTTCCACCATGTCAAGACTTAGATCAGGGGATTGTGGGAAAGCTGCCCGAATCTTTCCGATTGCTGGCTCGCATTGAGTATGAGAAGCTCAGATGGTGTTGTCGTAAAGCTGACTTCACACAGTAGCATCTCTCTAGAGAAATGGAAAGATGCAGAAGAGATACTCGAGATCGCTTTTAAATCCGTTAACACAAGGAGCAACCGTCTGAAAAACCCCAGACCCCTGTCTTAGATCTTAGAAAAATCAGTAGACGTCTATTTATTCTATTGTGTAGCGTAGTTTAGTCCAGTACATCCAAGCTGGTTGACTTCTGAAAATTTTCCGAAGTGAAATATGTACGTAGAGGATGATGTAACTGCTGGTAGATGCTGAAATAAGACGGACGGGTTCTTTGATTCTCAGAGAAAGGCAACAAACCTAAGCACACACTTGGACTAACAGTATATACAGGCTCCTCTGTTCATTCTATCTCTGTATGTTCGGTGGACATTATGCAACCCCAAGCAATACGCCTCCTCCCCCTTCTGTCCAACTTCTGCGTTCAGTGTCACAAGACGCCTGCATCCTGACAAAAAAACTGACACCGCAGGTCAGCTACTCCAGCGGACACATAAGAGCGAAATGACGAAAGCGAAGACGCAGAGGAGGTCAGAGGACATGACTGTGCAATCTCCCCTTTTTTGGTATGAACTTCCTGTCTTGAATCTAAAGCCATGCAATGCATATTATTATTTTAGTTTTTTTATTATGATCAATTGTTGTTTTTTTTGTTTGTTTTCATAGCACACGGTTTTGTTGAACAAATATTGTTGTGAAAATTCTGACGAAAAAAAAGAAAAAATGAGAACAAAATGAAAAAACAAGAATATTTTTCTATGGAAGATTGAAAACCTGCACTCGGGTGGGATTGAAATGCGTCCTATATGTTGTGGAAAATACATCTGGAGGAAGTGGAGTTCACAAATGGATAAACATCAAACTAAGGCCTGCCGTGTTGGTGGTCTTCCATTGACTAGCAAAGTGCGACGATGTCTTACTGTTGTTTGGATATTGCAATGCAATAAGCAATTGAATTATGTCATTTGTTGTAGAAGAGCATTTCTAAATGGTTCTGTATGGCTGCTAATAGGCCTCCATGTTCTTCCACAGAGAAACAGTAAATTAGCCTTTTCAGTACAAAAAGCTGGGAGTTTAAAAGCAAGAAAGGGACACCCATGGGGACAGACCCTTCATATTAAAGGGTCTTCTCTCATCTCGGAGCGAGGGACAGGGTACAGTATATCTGAACGCAAACAATGTGTAGTCAGCCATAGCCTTTGCGTATGTAGCTTAGTTCACATTTTTGTTTGTTTGTGGCATTGTTTGCATTGTGTGGGAAACGTCATGGTAATGCCATTACTTCATGCTAACCGTTGTTAGCATCCACCATTGTGCTTTGATGGAACTTTACCTCTATTTCTCATTAGTTATCAAGGCACTAGTAAGGGTGCTGTAATTTCATGTCAGTGTGTATCGTGTCGTGTCATGTGCATATAGCGTCCAATACTTATGATGAGAAGAATCTGCCTTGAAGGGATCGACTTTACCATAAAAACAGAAAACTTCTGTCATTTGCTCACTCTCTGTGTCATTACAAAGCTTTTTTATGCAGCTATTACACATTATAAAAATAAAATAAGTCACAGTACAACAAAAATGGACCTCACAAAATGATGAAAAATACAGATGTGCAACATATCAAACTGAAATCATATTGCTGAGTTTATGTACTAGAGGTACATATCAATTTATAAGAGACACACTTTCATGGCAATTATTGAGAACTGAAGGCTAATTTACACAGATTAGCAAATTTCTGTAAGATCTGGTTATGGCTGTAGCTTCATGCATCTTTCCTTCAAAAAGAAAATATTACATTTTAATAAAATAATAAATAAAAATCCTGCAAAACTCCACCATCATATGGGAAATATTTTTTTCTGCCCAAATTTAGCTGTTAAATGTTTAAAAACCAGACAAATTAATATTCAACAAAATCATATGATCTCAAAGCTTATAACAGATCTGTCTTTTTAACCCTCACCTTCCTACATGCTTTTCAGCTTTTCCTTTTAAATTCTTTTTGTCTAAACTAGGCATGAGCCAGTATAAGATTGAACACAATATATTTTATTTTAAGAAACACTTTCAATATTTTGGAACAGTAAACATGTCAATCTAAAGTTTCATTCATTTTCTTTTCGGCTTAGTCCCTCTATTAATCAGGGGTTGCCAAAGCGGAATGAACCAACAACTTATCCAGCATATGTTTTACACATCGAATGCCCTTCCAGTCGCAACCCAACACCGGGAAACACCCATACATGCTTACATTTACACTCGTACACTACGGCCAATTTAGTTTACTCTATTTACCTATAGAGCATGTCGTTGGACTGTGGGGGGGAACCGGAGCACCCGGAGGAAACCCACGCGAGTCTAAAGTTTCAAAAACTCAGATTTCCTTCTAACTTAAAAGGGCATCTTTGGTTATCTAGCTTTTCTTTGGATATAAAGTAAGTCTCTGCACAGGTCAGGTCTAAAGCATGCTTGGATGCTGTTTTATAAGCGATTTGTTTCTCAAATATATCCTGAATCGTGGGCTGACCAGTAGCTTTTGATGTTAAGGGTCCATTTCTTCTGGAGATACTGCTGCCCTAAAGTACTAAATTAAATAGTCATAAAAAAAACACGTAAAAAAACAACAACTTACAAATACCTTAAGAACGGTATAAAAGAAAAAAATGTAGCGATTTTAAAACTGACTTTTCCAAATCACAGTAAACCTTGAAACCGGTAATCCTCCGGTGCCTAGTCTAAACCGGAACATATCTATTTATAATATGCACATATCACATTGGGGGTTAAGGGTCTATCATATTAAAAATATATTTTCCTATGAGGAACCTACTATTGCACTTTATTGTTTAAGACAAAAAGGGGACTTAATGTTAAAAAAAGTTGTTTCACTCCACCCAACAAAGATGCACGAAGTATAAAAAGGCTGGAAAAATCTAACGTTGCAATATTTTGTTATTCTGCGATATACAGTTGAAGTCTTTTAATTATTACTTTATATACTTCTGATTATAAGCCCCCCTGAATTATTAGCCCATCTTGTTTATTTTTTTCCCCAATTTCTGTTTAACAGAGAGAAGATTTTTTCAACACATTTATAAACATTACAGTTTTAATAACTCATTTCTAATAACTGATTTATTTTATCTTTGCCATGATGACAGTAAATAATATTAGACTAGATATTTTCCAAGACACTTCTATACAGCTTAAAGTGACATTTAAAGGCTTAACTAGGTTAATTAGGTTAACTAGGCAGGTTAGAGTAATTGGGCAATTTATTGTATAATGATGGTTTATTCTGTAGACTATCGAGAAAAAAAATAGCTTAAAGGAGCTAATAATTTTGACCTTAAAATTGTTTTTAAAAAATTAAAAACTGCTTTTATTCTGGCCGAAATAAAACAGATAAGACTTTCTCCAGAAGAAAAAATATTATCAGACATACTGTGAAAATTTCCTTACTTTAATATTTAAAAAAATATTAATATTTAAAAAAATACAATAAAATTCAAAAGGAGACTGATAATTCTGACTTCAAATGTATATCGTGATATGACTACAGTTTCACCAGATATTTGGAAAGAACTGATCGTTTTAGACCGATTGGGATGATTCTGTAGAAAAGTGCATCTGCATGAAATCTTATAAACAAATCTACAAACATAGATAACTACTACAGTAAATAAAAAAATACTATTGAAATAAAGTGTTTTATCGTTTTTCCTACAATTTTAACTGTGCAATTTCTTATCCCTGAATTCTTTTAAAAATCATTATACAGTCACAGGCCTCAAAAAAAACACAAACTTAATATAAATATTGCATATCATGAGATGTGACTATTAGGAATGATCACATTGCAATATCGATGCTGAAACGATATATTGTGCAGCCTATAAAAATAGTTGATGATTCTTGTGTGATGTCTGTTTTCATATCTAAATTTTCTGACCCAAACGTAACTGTTTTTGTCTATATTCTATGACCCTCTTTACACTGAGGGTGAGTAAATAATGACAGAGTTTCCATTTTTTAGGTAACCCATACCTTTAAACTGCCCATTTGCGATCAGCTGTTTCTATCCCAAACCTAAATATCAAAACAATCAGTGGACAGTGATTCCAGCTGATTTCAGATGAGCGTTTTGGGAGAACAACACTATACGCACTGACACATGCTGTAGTCTGAAACCAGGTGTTCAATGGCCCATTGAAAACACATGAGGTGATAAAGCCATCACAGTCCACAGTCCCATCCGTCAACACTGTAAAGACCATGTTCATCCTGTAGTCAGAGCAATGTCATCACTGTACAGAATTGTCTTTGGTAGATTTATTCAACCTTTCAGGGCAGGTGTAATGTTAGTTGGTGAAGTCTATTTTAGCCTTAGCCTTATTCCACCCCAGGCCTCTCCAGGAGCAGATGCGCAAGGAGAAGCTTTGGTCAAACCTCGTCTTGCCAATAAAGTTATTTTTCAACTAAATTGTCAGATGGGAAAACAGTATGTGTGATGGAACGTAGCAATATTCAACTCATACTGGCTACTCTTG
Source organism: Danio aesculapii (assembly GCF_903798145.1). NCBI lineage: Eukaryota > Metazoa > Chordata > Actinopteri > Cypriniformes > Danionidae > Danio > Danio aesculapii. The sequence goes on from NC_079457.1 coordinate 20,138,670, forward strand.
TTTATTGCAATAAGGAAATCAACCAATAGATGCATATGTGAGTAAAATATTATAGATGTAATTTAAATCAAACTGAAAACTATGGAAATACCTGGTATCGGAGAAACTTGGAGTTACCATGGGGAAAAAAGAGGGGGGAAATCAATGTCTATAAATCAATAAAGAATATTAAAACTCATGTCGTGCTTCTTTTTTCATTTTTGTTTTCTCTTGATTAAATGTTCTAATTTTAGTTCAAGGTTAAACTTTAAATTATTTAAAACATGAAGACATACACTACCAGTCAAACGTTTGGGGTCAGTAAGGTCTTTAAATGTTTTAAAATAAGCTTATCCTGCTCACCAACGCTGCATTTATTTCATCAAAAATTGTGTACAAATTGTAAAATGTTATTGTACTATAAAATAACTGTTCAAAAATAGATTCTAATTTACAGAGTATACGTATACAGGAATCAGAGAGTGAAATTCAATACCTTTTAAGACCTTTTTTAAGACTCTTTCCATACATTTTAAGATCTTATGACCACTTTAGGTTTAACACTGGTGAGATTTTAACTTACAGTGTATTTAGTAAATATTAAACTAAACCAAAACTAAAACTTTATTCATATACTGAATAAAAATCTGTTAAATCTAGCTAATTCAGCAGGTTGGGGCCTATAGAGGTGCAGAAATAATGATGTTGCCTTGGTTACTGCAATAAACAAAGCAGTATGACGTCAAATCTAGTAGGATTTCATTGATTACATAAACTACACAGCATCCTAATATTCACAGAATTAATTCAGGCCAACTTTAGCATACAATCATACATTGAATAATCAAAAATTATATAAAATTAAATACCTTGCAAAATAGCATTTAAGACTTTTTAATACTTTTTAAGGGCCTTAAATTTCTCTACATTGATTAATAAACTTTTAATACTTTTTAAGACCACACGGACACCCTGATTTAATTTAATAATTTATTCCAGGGATTTTAAAGATGGTTTTTCATTTGATGAAAAAAAACATGAACAAAAAAAAAACTGACCCCAAACGTTTGACCGGTAGTGTAGTTTTTGAAAATCCTGTCATTTTTAACTGTCATCCAAGGTTACCATAAGATGTAGTTTCCTAAAAAAATGCAGTTATAATTTAGCAAATCTTTTGAATCTGTGAATTTTAGTGAAAGCATTTATAGAACACATTGTAAATTAAACTAATTAGAAGTGTAGTTTGCAATGGGTACAAACTTAATTTAAACTAAAAACAACAAATGTTAGCTGTGGTTGCCAGAATAATGTAAAAAAAACACTAGATTTGAAAACATTTATAGAGCTGCAAACCAATTTAATTGTAAGACAGCAATCTATTTGTAAAGAACACAACTAAAACTGCAAACTTTCACATATAAAATCAACAGCCACAACACAGGACAGAGGGTGAAGACGTTCATTCATTCATTCATTCATTCATTCATTCATTCATTCATTCATTCATTCATTTTCCTTTGGCTTAGCCCCTTTATTCATCAAGGGTCGCCAATGAACTGCCAACTTATCCAGCATATGTTTTACACGGCAGATACCCTTACAGCTGCAACCTAGTACTGGGAAACATCCATACACACTCATTCAAACATACACTATGGCCAATTTAGCTTATTCAATTCCTCTACACTGAAAAAAAAATATTTAAAGATGATTCCTTGGATTTACTCAATTTTTTTACATTAAGTGGTTGTAAACAATTTATTTGGGCTGAATTTAAACAAACAAATAAAGTTGAACATTATTAAATTTAATTTGTTTGTTTAAATTCAACACAAATAAATTGTTTGCAACAGTTTTGCATGCAACACTTTTTTTGTATGTCTTTGGACTGTGGGTGAAACCGGAGCACCCGGAGGAAACCCACGCCAACACATGGAGAACATGAAAACTCCACACAGAAATGCCAACTGACCCAGCCTGGACTCAAACCAGCGACCTTGCTGTGAGACGACAGTGCTAACCACTGAGCTACCGCTACCCTACAGTGAAGACAGCTGGCACACAATTAATTAGTATTACCTATATGTGTAGTAATTAGATGTTCAATAACTGTCAATTTTGCTTTGCCTGTATGTTATTGAATATGACTCTTAAACTTCTGAAAGCCATTGACTTGTATTTTATATTATATACCACCAAGAGCCACAATTTCAGCTAAAAATCTTTAATAATCTACTGAAGAAAAGGCTCATCGACCGTACAGCTTGGATGGCCTATATGGGTGAGTAAATCAACAGTAAATTTTCATTTTCGAGAACTACCCTTATAATGCGCTGTTACAACATGGAAAAGCAATGACAATCACTGAACCAAGACTCATAAATATGTCAAAACATTAAATAGTTTTAAAGAAAACTAAATATAACCTGTCAGTTTACATAACAATTTGTAAAATGATTAAAATGCTCTATATCAGAATTTTCCTTTAAAATTGCATTAACTATTAAAGTTTTTACAGTTTAAACCCATTTTTAAGGGAAATTATTGTTCAATTTTTCTTTACTGTAGCATTTAAACAGGCATTTCAAACTAAAAACGCAAAATATTCTTTTTAACAATGCAGAGACATAAAAATTAATTCCACAATTTGTTTGCCGTTTCAACAGTAACACAGGTTTATTTTCCAGCTCACTAATATATGTGTCTTCTACTCTGCATCACCAGATGGCGCTCTAGGACTGATTTGGGATTTGCTTCACGACATCAGGTGTGCCTAAAACAGACAAGCATTCTGCGGATGAATCTGTTAATCTGCTGTTAAAGTAGCAGCCTACCCTCCTCATTTGTAGCTTTTTAAACATATTTCGGTGCACAGTGTGATTATATTGCCAGACAAACCGCAGGTTAACTGATCTCAACACCACTTCTGCCTTCAAAGAGCTGAACTTTGATCTCTGACCTGGTGGATCACTGATTTTATTGGACACATCCTTCAAAAAGTCTAAATAATATTGTTAGATTTTTAAAGTTATTTATAGAATTAGACCTTCTCTATTATTTTATATTACACAATTACAGAATGTAATCATGTAGAAAAAAATATGCACCATTTTTAAGATATTTACTTATTGTTTATTGTTTTTTGTTAACATTACGCTAAATTATGTGTTGAGAACCTGCCAGTATAAATAAGAGCATCATCACCTGTGCACAATAATTTTGTTATTCTAAATGCAGGATATAAATCAAATATCACAACAACAATAAACTGCAATGACTTCTAATTTGGAGTTATTAATCAAAAACAAACCAGCTTCCAAAAAGTGAATTCAAAAATGTATATTTTGTTCAAGCTTCAGGCATTCAACTAGCAACAGATTAAAAGATGAATTTTAATGCTTTATTCGCTTTTTTTGTGTTGTTGCCAAGAATACGTGGCATTTGCCCATGCTCCACACAGCCTCTCTCATTCTGTGACAAAAGATATGATTGCTCATAGTGTCATGCAAAGAAAATACATATTCATGTAGCATATATATAGTCTTCAGCCCTAATAAGCCTAGAACTATCAAAACTGTGTTATTTCGATGACCTTATCTGTCGACATTATGCAGGTAAATTGCAGAGCTTGTGCAAATACATAATCTTTCTGTTCAGATACATTTTTATGCTGTTTTCTTCCTTCTGTAATTGTTCTTGCACGTTTATTTTGCCATTAGAAAAAGACCAAGGCTTACGTAAGCTTCCATTTTTTTATCTAAATGCTGTATGGCCTCCATCAGAATGTTCATTATCAATACATAACTGCAAAAGTATTTTAAAACATCCTCTGATTTAATGAAATAGAAGTTGTGAAATGGAAATTGCAGGAAGTAAATCACATTAAACCGCTAATAATAAAGGGTTTCTGAATTCGGCGTACAGCCTCTTTTAATGGGATTACTAACTGACAGATTTTTCCAGATGCTGGTGCGTAAAATCATGTTATCATGTTCTGTCATCATAAGCTTTTTATTTTCTGGCAATTACAAGTTTATACCACAAAATTCAAGTTTTGATTCTAAGAATGGTATCACAAACTCACATTTGCTAGTTATCAAGCCTGGAATTGCTTCATATATGCTATATTCTTGTAATTTCAAGTCAAAAATTCTTTATTTTAATTCCTGCAACTCTGGCTTATTCCAGAGAACTGTGAGATACTGTAAGTATGTACTCATAACTGCGAGGGAAGCATACAATTCTGAGAAAAGAAAAGAAGTTTATACCTCACAGTTCAAAAGGTTACTCATTAGGTTAATTTGATTTAACTTTAAAATCGAAGGCAACCATGTCATTTTTCAACAGACTGAGAGAAAAAAAAATCAGAAATGTGAGATTGTTACACAACTCTGATTAAAAATGTGCATTTCAGACTTTTTTTTTCACAGTTCTGAGATAAGGTAAAAAATGAGAGATGTTCTCTAACATGAAGCATTCAACTGCAAGAAAAAAAAAGTGAATCTTCAGTCAAACTAGCTTCTATAATTTTATTATTAACACTGTACAATACTCTAATTCTAGATTAGATCATGTTAGATAATTTACATTTATTTCAGTATTTATTCATCTTTGCTAACGTTAATGAAAATAAAGTTGTTCGTTGTTAGATCATGTAAACTCACAGTGCATTAACTACTGTTAAGAATTTAAATGTAATAATGCATTAGTAAATTCTGATTATTAATAAATGCTGAGCAAAAATTGTTCATACCTAATGCTAGCTAATGTATTTACTAACATGAATTATTACATGGCTGTCTGGAACATTTGATTCTGATGGGTCAGTTGCAACATTTTAAGGTATGTTATTCCCAGATAACAACTGCTCAAGCTAATAACACAGGCTCGTCCAGGTACTTTAGAGTCAGTGAATACATTCACGTTCATATATACAGTATGCTTGGCTGTTTGGCTCCATCTTGTGACTAAATAACACAAGACAAGTCACTTTTATAGGTGTCATGATCTCGTACCCCTAGAGTGCGTATTAGCTTGATTAGCTTGGGCAACCTGAAAAAAAAAAATGCAGATTTTGTTTGATTCAAATGTTTAGAAACTAAACTTAAGAGACAGCTGATGTTTAACTTTATTGCTGATTTCAAATATGAAATTTAATCATAAGTGGTCATGGTCTTTAGCTTCCTTGTTAGAACAGCCCCTTGTGGAAGGTCGTCGGTTCGAACCCAGCTCGGAGCAGGTTGGGTGGTATAGGGGTTAAATTGGTGCCGTGACCCGGGAGTGAGGTTCAGGTGGGTGAGTGTGGCAGAGGCCAGCTAGTGAAGTGCAGTGCAGGTAAATCTCACTCATCTGGCCTCTAAAAGATCAGAGATGTATAGTAACGAAGTAGAACTACTTCACTACTGTACTTAAGTACTAAAAGGCAGTATCTGTACTTTACTGGAGTATTGTTTTTTTCTCCTTCTTCCACTTTTACTTAAGTACATATTTTCGATGAGTTTAATACTTTTACTTCGATAGATTTTTTATGAGCTGCATCGTTACTCGTTACTAGAGGTGTCAAAATGGTCGATATCGGTTCAGTAATAGATCATAACGGGTTATCTCCTATGTGCGGTGTCGCAACACTATGGCGAAGGACGGAGGCGCGAGGGCGAGTGAAGGCGGCACAGCACACGAGCCGCTATTCACTACAGAGAAATGTTATGAGACTCCATCTCTGCCTCTCTCACTTTGGACATTTGACCCGCTGGCCTGTCTGTGAGGTAACTTTTCATCTCCTCTTGGCTGTTAAAGCGATACTTGTGGATCCAGACCTGGGCGTGTATGAGGTGCAAGTTTTCTCCACTGTGTCTATTATAGATTACCTGTGATAACCGCGTATTATACATACATAGACTGTAACCGCAGCTGTTCTTCCCGCCATCAGTGAACAACGCTTTCATTTCTAAAGCCGATAGCAGCCCTTTCTGTTGAGAAGGTGAAGACAATAACCAATCAAAGGGGTGTAAGACCTCGCCTGTCAGCGTTTAAAAAGCAGGCGGGAGAATATTTACATTAGTTTATTTGCTATAAATGCTCATGCTGTCTTCTGTGCATGAGTTTTGTTTGATACATTCAGAAAGAGTGTTTTCTTTGAGCGGGTCAAATTAAGGGTACAGTTCATATATATTACTGCTGTATTAAAGGACACAATTTTATTACAAGTAACCATTTAACTGTCACACCAAGAAAAAAACCAACAGAATTTTTTTATTTATTGCATTTCTTAACTCCTAATGTCGCTAGTTAACACAATCAATACATTTTCCCCCAACACATCCCATAATTTCTAAAATATCAGCCTCTACCAAATGGTTGAGATGTTGGTTTATGGTAAAAGTACCAGAATGAATAAATATACTATAAAAATATGAAAAATATGAAGTTTAAGACCAATTTAATTAAAACATAATCAAAATGAAACATTTTTGATTACTAAATCATAGCCATAAGCCATAAAATATTTCAGATTTTCATTCAACACAGTAATATACACGTTTTCTTTTTTTTACAATAAAATCTAAATCAAGTGAATTAGAACGTTCGTTTACAGCATTTACAACCAGTAATTTGTGCTCCGAAAATGGGTTTCAATAGCGTTTTGAGTGGATTATGGACTGTTTTTGTGACACAACTTTGAAGGGTGTGTGTTAAAGCTGTTATAATCTGTCAGATCTGTGGTTCAAGCGTGAGAGAAAAACAGTATTGTAAGTCATGTTTCTTTTCGTTCTGCTTAATGACGTGCCCCCAAAAAAGAGATTTAAAATAAACAAAACAATATGATGTCTTTTGACTGCATTCTTTAATAACTACATTACACAATACTTGTACTTTTACTTTCAGTACTTGAGTAGTAAATTTTGAAATAAACTACTTGCAATACTTAAGTACAAAAAATGTTGAATACTTTAGTACTTCCACTTAAGTATGGTGCTTAAAGAGCACTTTTACTTCTACTCAAGTCACTTTTTGATAGAGTACTTGTACTTTTACTTAAGTCTGGGTCTCTAGTACTTTATACATCTCTGTAAAAGATGCTCTAGCAGCAGACGCTAGGGGCCATGGTCTTTAGCCTCCTTGTTAGAGCAACCAACTACCATGCGGAAGGTCGCCGGTTTGATGCCAGCTCAGAGTGGGTTGGGTGGTGTAGGACCGTCAGGGTTACATAAGCTTATTAAAGAAATTTGGAGAATTTGAAGATTACCCATTCAAACAGAATGACTGCACATACTGTCTGAGACACAGCTTTAAAATGCAGCAGAGTGATTGTGTTTAATTAAATAATTATTAAACTATTACAGCTCAGAACAATGTTTTGTGTCTATTTTTTGATTTGTGGTAAGTAGTCATGTAATAAGCAAGATTTAAATACATTCAGTTGGTTGCACTTCATCCCTTACTTAATTAATGGAACCTTATTGTATAGTGTGAACCATTTATATTTATAAACTACAGAAAATTCAAGAGTATTCATTTTTCCACCTTTTGACATTCAACTAATTTGTCCCTAAACTTTTAGTACAGTATTATTGTAAAATTGAGGAAAAACAACAATTGTGCATGGAAATCTAAGCATTATCAGAGCTATAATCTTCTCCATAACACTTGAGAGTGGGACGCAGCACAGTTGAAATACACCTACTGGATTATAGATGATGGTTGAACGAAAGAGAGGACGTGGCAGACGCGCATCTCAAAAGGACAAGGTGTCAGAGTTTGAAAGGTTCACGCAAATGGAGAACTCCATTAGCTCAAAAAAAAACGTGCCTCTGCTTTTACCAAGATTTTAGCACCATCCTAACAGGTCTTATGGGCATAATTACACAGCAAACAACACATTCATTCAACAACAGCAAATCAGGAAGACATCCAGAGAAGGCAGAAAGAAAAACAGGGCAGAGTGATTAATGTGCTATTACAGACTTGACACCTACGAAATATGATGATCCTGACAACAAAACTAAACACAACAGTGACAGCGCTGAACCTGATGAGTTCTTTATGTAAGCTTATTCATGAACATAAGGAATAATGAGAATTGAATTCTTTCCTTATGATAATGACACAAGGAGGGGATTTAATTAGTTTCTTTCATTGCACATTCAACAACTAACAGGAAATTGAGTCCTCACTGTGCACCACTGTAAAAGGCCTAAATTGATTTTATGTCTTATGGTCCACTGTGGCCCTCGATTAAAAGTAAAACCTAAAGTGCAGTACTAAAAGTATAGAGAAATTAAGGCCATGTAGACACTAAAATTCACTAAAGTTGACCTTTTAGTGATTTAGTGCTTCCTGTTCTGTACACACACAGTAAGCTAACTTACAGGAGTGAAAACTTTCAACACTCAATTAACTACTCAACAAGCCAATTCACTGTGTGTATTGAGCTGAACTCAACATAACATATTTTAATGCACCTCAAAGACTGTATTTCTTCTGTGTTCACTCAATAATTGCCAGGTGTGCAGAGCAAGAAATCACAGGAAAAGTAATGGGTCTACCTATTTGTGTTGCCAGATCCTGCTAGAAAAAAAGCTAACATATAACATTTTTCTAACATCTTATCATATCTTCATGATTTTATGTCACTAATTTCTATATCACTCAGCAATACATAATTAAAATAAATTATTTAGCATTTAAATGAAAACCATGATGGTACACAAGTTGTTGTTGTTTCTCTGCAAAGTTTGCATAATCATGACTGCTTCATATTGAAATCTAAAATCACTAATCATTATTTACCAAATATTTAATAAGAGCGGACTGGATAGTAATGCTTCAGAAATGACAGACACATTTAGGAGAGTAAATTTCCTAAATTGTTCAGTGTTTACAGCCTACAGAACAATACAAAACTGGATGGTTGGCACCGTGGTAACTGACTGTGAGCATGTTTGGTATTTGCAATTTTTGGCCAATATAATATTACAACAACAAACCTGCCAAAGGATGCGTCATGGTTTGTGCATGCCTGCAGTGCTGCCATGTCCACTTACTAAACGCATAAGTGGTCTTGTACTTTAGGCTCACATATCGATCATGTTTGTTATTAAAGTGGTCAGCTGCAGATAGTGATATGTTGATATACCATTTTGTATTAGGTATTTGGATATTTCTCAGTTTATAATGACCTTGTAATGTTTGATTTTTAATAATAAAGATCTGGCAACACGAACAAGTTACCTCTGTATCACTCTTTTATTACTTTATGCAGTTGATGATTTCATGTTCGTTAAAACACATCAGTAACCATTTGTTGTTCAGCCTTAGTAAGTACAAACTGTTCCATTATTCCATGATTCCAAATTTTGGGGGACTTCAGGAGTACAAACAGGACGTTAATATCACCAACCATTCCCATTTTATTAAGATGTATCCATATAAATGGCCCACCCTGTAGATTTATTTAAATTCAGTGGTGTAAAGAGTACTGAAATATCATATTTAAGTTAAAGTACTATTAATTGAATAAAAATGTAGTGCAAGTAGAGTAAAAGTATCTGTAGTATATATTACACAAAGTATGAGCAAAAAGTTTCAAAACTATTCAAGAGTAGTGAGCATTACACTGTGAAAAACTGATGCGTTTACATGTAATTTGTGGATGTGTGTAAACGTAACATTCTGTAGTGCATTTAGTTATTGCCCAGCAGGCACAAAACGTCATAAGACATTAGTATTAGGTTAGATTTAGGTCGTGATGTCAGGTGACCAAAATTTTATGTGTAGCCAACATCTAAGGACAACGTTATTTTATTGTACAATAACGACATCAAATGGCGTTGATATTTTGTTGATTTTAGGTTGCGTTAGAAAGTGACCAAAATCCAATTTCGAGCCAACATCTTAAACCAACATCATATTGACGCCAAATACTGACATTTATTCATCAGGTATGGCAACCAAAATCCAACGTCTGATAAACGTCATAGTGGTAACATCATTAGATATTGATATTTGGTTGATTTTAGGTTGGATGTTGGACATTGATGTTGGCCTGACTTTGGGTTCTGACGTCAACCCGATTTTAATTTCTAAACAAAATGCAACGTCCCCACGACGTTGGGGTACAACGTCAATCTAATGTCATGTTGAGGTCTTGAGCCTGCTGGGAGAATGAATAAATAATGAATAACCTGTATTGTGTGAACATATGTAATCAATATTATAATTACGAGTGCTTATTTATTGTAATCTGATTACTTCCCACCTCTGCTTGTGCTCAAATGTTTCTTGTATTAAACATGCAGTTGTTCTCAAACCACCACAGTACTAACATATTGATTTTCCCTTAACCCACAGCTCTTATCTTCCCCATAGAGATGTGTTTTCCTCTGCTATGATGCTCTGTTTGCTTCATCCCTGTAAAAGAGAGCCTGGCTTTATGAACCCCATCCAATCCCAGCAGTGGCATCAAACATGTAGAGCGAATGCTGGAGGCTGCACTTCTCTGGAGCTTTCAACCTCTCGGTTTGACACCCATCCGAGTGAGAGAGAAACAATACTGAGATACCTCACGTCCCGGAGGGGTCGGGGGTGTTCTGATGGCTGTTTGAAAGGACATTTGACAGCATTTTTTTTTTCCCTCAGTCATGATTATTTTGGACGCTACCTCAAACACCAATCTGGATCATGTTTGCAACTTGCTTGCAGGCCGACTTCAAAGGAAACCAAACAATGATAATTGAAGAGAGTGTAATTTGTTATATAATGAAAAGCAAAGAGGTTCATTATGTAATAACAACTCTAATTATCTATATGAATTAATATCCTAGACTTGCTCTGCCTCGAGTGGCCACTGCATGAGGGTCATATAAAAATGATAAACACAAATGTAGGTTCGTGATTAAACGGATACAAAAGGGGTTGCAGCTCTTCATGTAAACTCGTCTGAGTACATTTTAAGTGACTTGAAAATAAAAATTTGAAGTGTAAAAAAAAAAAAAACAAGTAAAAAGAACAACTAAATCTGCAGTATCTAACGTTTCCTGTTCCAAATTAACCAAATTTATTTAATAAACTAATACATAATGAATATATCTCCCGAACAATAGTAATGTCTTCTCCTGAATTACTCTGATGAGCCTTTAAAAAGTTTTCTAATTAGACTACAACATCAAAAGCAAACATCTGCACAAACAACACATTTTTAAATCCAGTGAAGTCTAAAGTTATTTTGCCAAATGAAATCTTATGCTTACATGCTGAAATGCATATAAAAAGTCGCACTAGAGGAGAAACTGTCACCACATTGCTCTGATTAACTCATTAACATTTTAAATGCAACACAGGCTCATTGGAAATAGTTGCGTCAGCATACATTTTTATGACACTACAAAGCGTACTTCAATTTAAGTTTGACTGTAGTTTCTAGGATGCTACAGGGCCAACAATTTTTGTTCCTTTTTACACTAATGATATTTACAGCTACATATTATTGATGATTAAAGCATTATTTTCATGCAGTTTCATGCACAACAACAAAATAACTTAACTAAACAGGTGTATAACTATAATTTATAATTTAATATATTTGCTTCCGATCACATATCTATCTCTATACGGACAACCTTTCTGTTATGGTAAGTTTGCTTAGTGGCTCATTTATTATAGTGTTGTATTCGTGATGCACAGTCTTCAGTTTGGAGTCCGGTGTAACAGTTTTACAAGAGAGATAAAATCAAGGTACTGTAAATCGATGTGGTCGCAGTGCACTTGTTTCTTACATATGCTTTTGAAAACACTATTGGTTAGGTTTAGGGAAGGGGTAAGGTCAGCGGTTTGCTAGATGATCTGAATGACAAAACCTGCCTTATCGTGCACGTGTACAAGAAGGATATGTATCTAAAGTGTACAGCAAAACCTACCCTAAGTTTTAACCCATATTTCATGGGGCCCATGGGAAAAGTTTTAGTTTTAACAGGTATAATCTAATCTGATTAAAGACAAAATGTGAAGTTGTTCTTGAACAGTACAAACAAAAAAAAAGAAGTAAAATGTTGAATTATTCAATACGTTAATAAACATGTCAACACGCTAACATTAAGACCCCACATTTTAACCTCTACCACATTACTGTAGATTATTTGAGGAAAGTCGGTGTGCCTTTAATCTTTTAAACAAGAGGGGAAAAAATTAACAATGGTTTCTATTTAAAGAGGACACTGCTGTCAAACAGAGACAGGCACAACATTTTTAGATATACTAGATCTGAAAGAGGGACGTTTCTTGACTCTACCAAAGGCTGAATATAATGGTGCTTTGTACATTGTGGAAAATATCAATTTTAGCAATAAAAAACCCTATTTGTTTTTTTGAAATTTAGAAGATAAGATGTAACGCAGTAATATCACACAACAACAATGTAAACCTGACCACAAATGTAATATGGATTTTATACAACAATTCAATAAACAAAAAAGTTATATTGAGTGACATTAGACACAATATAGCTTATTTTATAACATGAAAAACAAATAGAAGTGGCATATAACTGATTTTCAATGTATATTTACATACCCTTAAAAAATCTTTAAAAACACATATGAATTATATAACTTTAGGATGAGGCTTTTACCACTGTAGTTCTGTAAAACATAATAATATAAAATATAACACACATCAAGCATGAAACAGGCTAATCATATTAAGTGTTCTTGCTGTTAAATATATGACAGAAAAAATTTGTCTGCCGGTAAATTTTGAATGATTTTAACTAATCATTTTGTAAATGAATATCACTTTCTCTTTTTTCACAATTCTCATTTGCGGTAAACCAAAGAACAATACGCAAGAACTGTAAAACATTTGACTCTCCTGTACGATTTCACTTTAATCTTTTTAAAGATAAAAGTGAAATCTAGAACCTTGTCTAGAACCTCTTATTGAATCGGTGTAATTTTAATTATTTTAAGAAACTTTAACAAATAAAAAATGGCATAAATATCACAAATAAAAAAAAACTTTGTTTTGATTGTGTTTGTGTGTGCCCTTTTTGCGCAAAATGTCCCTATACAGTAAGTATAAGCAATACCAGCAATATTTGCCTTTCTGGGGGCATTTTTTGGTCCCCATGAGAAACACTGCTTAAGAATGAAGTAGTTTGAAAATGTAAAAAAGCAAATGGTTTCCTTCAGTGTTGGACATAGGGGTATGGGTATAGAATATACAGTTTTTTTACAGCATGAAAATCATTGGGCCCTATTATACACCCGGTGCAATAAGGCACAAGACGTGTTTGGCACAATTTGTAGTTATTTTCAGACCAGCGTAACCCTAATTTTTACGTTTTGCGCCACGTTGTTTAAATAGCGAATCCATTCGCACCACTTTGTGGACTCATGGGCATGCTGGTCTAAGCATTTAAACAAGCATGCTGTGTTAAGCTGGTTTAAAATCCAGCGCAGAGCGCGTTAGTTATGCGCCTGTGCGGGTCCAAACGACAGGACATTGCTTAATATGCACAGGATGAACAGCAATACACAAATATCTTTACATATGAAAAAATTAAAGGATTACAGCTCTCACAATTATTACAATAATTACTATTTTCTACATAAACATAAAAACCACCACCTCTATGCCTTTTTTTCAGTTCATTCATGACAATTTGCATTTGTATAATGTTATTATTGTTAACAGTATTATTTATTATGCACATTTATATTTGTTTTAATAAAAACAAGTTTAGATTTGTCCACCTGTCAGGTTTTGGAGACGTACGCATCACTATACGTGGCATATGAATAGGACGTGTGTTTGGACCACACTTCATTATTATTGTTCATTTATTAGTTTGCTGGAAATTAGAACTGAATTTAGAAATAGTTTTGAAACAAATCTTTGCGCTTAAACGAAATGAAATATGTAGGCTCATGGATGTCTTTAGTGGAGTGCGTACAACACTGTTTCCTCACTCCATGAAAGTAAAGCAGTAAAGTAAAGAGGAAAAGTAAAGAGAAAGTAAAGAGGCTGAATGGAAGAGGATCATTCTTTATCCTTGTGCTGCAGATGGTCTGTTAAATTGTTTTCTTGCTAGTGATGAGTTCAGTTTTTACACTTACAAAGTCCGCCATGTAAATAGCGAATGCTCCATTGCGAGACGCAACTGACTCTTAAAGGAAAGAGTCATGAGATGAAACTCTAATTGGTTTAATGAACGTGCTCAAAACACACCCATAACTCATTAAGAGAATAAGCACAACCCTGTTAGACCATGCACCACGGCAAAAACAGTATTTTTCCATTACTAAAATAGCTGAAGTGGATTCGGACACACCCTTAATACTATTGTGGCATGCGCTTTATACTTTGCACCTAGATCGTTAAAATAGAGCCTATTATGTCTATGATACGTGTATGTGCGTGTGGCTGTGTGTGTGTGTGTGTGTGTGTGTGTGTGTGTGTGTGTGTGTGTGTGTGTGTGTGTGTGTGTGTGTGTGTGCGTGCGTGTGTGTGTGTGTGTGTGTGTAGTGCAACCATAGAGAACTCTCTCAATTCTCAAAGTGCAAAGATTGGGCTGATTAAGCCATTTTCAGAGAAGAGGACTACATACACACATTTTTGTTCCAGATGCCTCTAATAGAGAACACATTATAATCTCGCTCAGCTTCCCCAGGACGCTTCAGCCAAACAAAAGATGGCAGGTTCAGGTGTTCGCGCATCATACTGATAATTACACACATCCTGTCACAAAAGAAGCCTCAGACAGACACAAACAGTTGTTGTCTTTTCTTTCCAAAGCCTCCGATGGATCAGCCTCTAATAGACTCATTTGCAGGCAGAATTGTCTATTTGCTTCTCAACAACTGGTGGAGACAATGGACTACAACCCAAGTGGGGCTTAAATGGAAAAATTGATAGATGTAGAGACAGATAGCTGGAGGGATGTAATCGCATACTGATAGATCTGCTTCAGCAATCATAGGTTTGCGGTGTGCATCTTGCAACAATGCACTTGGACTTGCAAAATGAATTCTCAGAGCTAGATCCCATGGCAAATATATGCTTGAGCCTCACAGGACTTACTGTACTGTTATTGCAGTGTAATGTAATTTCTAAGAAGAGAGGTGAGTTGATTTGGTACTGTGCACACTCTCAATCGCAGTGAAGATCTCAAGGACATTCAGCTTTTACCCGGCATGCATTGTGGATGAGTCCACAAAAGCACACAGGAAAGAAGAATAGTGTCTCTCATGGATGTCACCTTGTGTATACACATGCCTGGAATTTGAAAGTAACATTATTCTATAAAAACTATTGTTTTACCGTTGATAATGCAACGTGCACATGTGCAATAATCACATCGCAGGATCGGTAGTGTCTGGCCAGGTCTATGTTTGATCAGGCTCCACAGTTCAGAATGCATGTTATTTGAGGGTCATTGAAGAGTTTCATCTCAATAGAGTGAAAGTTTATGATTTTCACAAGTTTTTAGTGCCTGCAAGTAGCATTTCAAGTGCATTTGTTCATTGTATTTATCTATTTATAAGATTGGATCAATTTATAAGATTTATCCATTTGTAAGATTATTTCACATGTGATTATTCCATTTTCTTACCTGAAAATTATTAGACTTCCCAAAAAACCATAAAGCTCTGGTTATTTCACTTGTATTTTTGCTCTATTGTATTTATCTATGCTTGTGATTTTATTTATTATATTTTATTCAAATGTACTTTTGTACACAATAATCCTAATGAATTTAAATTTATAAATTCTTTCCAAATATTCAACTGATCTGGTGAAATTGTATCCATATCGCAATATGTATTATATTGCAGAAAAAGTTGCTGACAAAAAATGTAACTTATTGGAAAGAGATGGTAATAACTTTTATTTAACCAGATAAGTCAATTGAGAACCAGTTATCCTCATTTTCAATGATGACCTGGTCAAGAAAAAGCATAAAAACACGTACGATACTGTAAGGACAACAACAATTAACAAATGCAAATAATAACATTAAAAAAAACTTAAAACAAGTACAGTGATCTTGAACTAATCACTAAACTTAAAATTTGAAGGATAAAAGTGAAATAAAAGAACTAAGATTTAAGGTCTGAGTAATACATTAAAATAGATTAAATTCAGTATTAATTATGCAAACATAAAAATTAAATAAACATATTTATGCAACATGTTACATATTAACAAACCAAATCTGTTGCCTAGTTATTTACAACCTTGATAAAAATATATAAACCAGTATTTTAATATATATTTAGATGTTTCATGAATTTTGGTGAGACAGTGTTAGTTTTTTCTTTTTTATTATTATTATTATTCAACTTTCATTTTAATATATACTTTTGTTTTGTTAAAACTTTTACATTCTTTTATTAGTATTCATTGTCAGTTGTATTAGTATTTTATTAGAACGTTCATTTTCATTTCAAATAAAATGTGTACATTTTATTTTAGTTAGCAGTTATGTCATATCGAAAAAAGAAAAAAAAAGAAACGAGAAAAAGTTTCATGGTTTTAGTTTTAATTAAATCTAATAACAATCCATAGTGAGAACACAAACAAAGTAAAATCATTCAGCATTGAGCATTCAGCCTCTAGTTTGACATTTTATTAAAAAAAATAAAAAGCACTTCTTTCACTGACCTTGGCTCAAAAACATAATTTTTCTGAACAACGTGTGACAATACTTGGGTGTTCTAGGTGGTCTGTGATAGATGGATGGAGAAAAGGCTGTTTACTTTCATTGTGTGCGTTATGACAATAATCAAATCATCATGCACTGGGCAGCTCGTATAGCAGTTGTCCATTATAAAGGGACAGCCATTTGGGAAGCCATTGGTCATCAATCTTGTCTGAGCATTTGCGTGTATTAATGTATTGCATTTGCATACATATGCGCATGTAGAGCGTGGGCGATGGAAATAATGAGATCAACAACTTGTCAGCCTTTCCCCTAGAACATTCTACACAAGAAAACGAATGTAAGGACACAGAAAAAACACAATGCACCGATAAAGATCTAGAACAATGACCGCATCTGCTTAAGAGTATCATAGCAAGTAATGAATAATCCGAGAGCTGCAAATGCGCACCAGATAATATAAAGCTGTCATCATCTCTCATAATGCACAGTAATATGAAGTGACACGAAGGACATCGTTAGCTACATCTCTAATTGAAAATTTAACTCAGCTAATGAGGCAGAGGATGCTCAGATATGAACTGCGTTCGTTTCTTTTTGTTTGCACAGACAACTTAATGAGACATTTCCACGGCTCTTACAAATAAAACAAGCTGTATTATATTTTAGAAAATTAGTCAATGAGACATTTAACTCAGGCCATGGTAACGCATCATCACCGCACTGTTAATCTCACTCCCTATTTATGCATCTCAGCCATGTCAAGGCTGTTGACAGACTACATTCACCATGTTATTTATTTATTTTCCTCTATCTTTCTCGACCAGCGTGACCCTACAAGTGAAAGGCATCAATTAAACTCGAATTTAGCCTAAAGCATCAATATCTACAGCCCTACAAAGGCATCTATTCACACGCTGGGCATCTTTATCCTAACTGACAGGCCTCCAACCAGTGAATACAACAACAGCAGTGCGAGCCAAGACCAATCACAGCCACTTCAGATGCGAGCTTTGTTAGGAAAACTTCACGCTCTTCTATATACAGAGAACATAAAACGTCAAACCATGCAGTAAGGTAAACAGAAGAGAGACAGATTTCTTAATGGCGTATTTATGGAAAAATGTTATTATGACAGCTCCCTCGGTGGACCATAGCTCACTTGAAATCTGTATGAGCAATATGACCTGCGCTTCATTGCAAAAGCTTAATGAGAGATTTGAAGGGCAGAGCGCGAGGAGAAGTTCTCCTGTGTTCTGTCAGAAACCATTAGGCAACGTTTTCCAAGCAATAATCATACCTGTGTGTACGTAATGGATCTGGAGTCCATAGAGCTGCATGAATAATGTCTTTAATAGGCACTCAATTCTTTTGTCCTCTTCCAAAAAGGAAACAAAAGAGAAAAATGTCAAAAGTAATGAGCAGGTGAGAGCTGTATTATTGCTTTGGAAATTACTTTTACACCCATGGCCTTTACCCCTAGAGAAGGCGTGTGTTGCCTTAGCAATAAATCACCTTCCGGAGTGCCGCGGGGCCTACTGGTTATTCACAAGTCTGACCACGTTGTTTACTGGTGCATTCATCGTTCAGTCTCGGAGACACATTAAACTCGAAGCTAATGTGAGCCTGGAACAATGTTGATCATCACAAAATGGTGCGGTCTGGAAGCGATCGCTCTTGAATAATTGCAGGATTGGGAGGCATCTTAATATTTAATGGACGTCGCCGGCTGCAACCGATTGGCCGCCGAAAGGATTGCGGCCCGTAGGTGTCAAACAATGTGCAACATCAGAGCTGGAACAGATTGAGCACGCAGAAAAAGGGACGAGAACAAATCTGGTAAAGATTGATCTCCCTCCTGCAATCAGCCAATGCATAATGGCAGTCAGATAAGTTTAATCCCTTCCAATCTGACTTGCAGTTATTGCTTGGCCTATACTGATCCCTGTCGTATTGCAATTTTCTTTAAACGTTTTAGATGAGTGCTGAAGGAAATAAAAGAGGTGTAGAGGAGTTGAGAGCATCGAGGCCCTCGTGAAGGAGCCGGTTGGGAAAGGATGGGTCAGTCACGGATGGTGTAATTTGACTGGAATAAGGCACTGGGTTATTTTGCATCATAAGAGCCCTTTGCACTTTGATTGAGCCACAACACTATTTCCAGTCAGAAGGGCTAGGAAACATGTACCGACATAGGCGTTCCAGCTTTAAACATCCTTTTCAAATATAGCAGAAACCTGACATAGGAAAAAAAAAAGATCACCTGATGAATGAAACATCAGTAGCCTAGTATAGACAATAAGTCTGAATTGATGGAAGTGGAAGGATGTTGACCTCATTACAACATTGATACTTCGAGACATTTCTACATCTAATGGGTAATGTGGGCAGTACATTTATTTTTGAATGTAATTTTCAGTTAAGATGATAGAACTGTTTAATAAGACGTAGGTCTAGGGGGCAGATGCAATTTCGAAGAAGTCCTTGGACCAGGCTGTCATAGAACATCACAAAGACACAATGAACAAACTAATGTGCATGATGTGTTTCACAAGTATGTTTCAATTGGCATGATGCATATGCAGGGGACTTTGATAGGAGACCAATCATCAAAGAATTCTTCAATGCTCGAAAATAACAACTTCAAAGAGCCATTCAAAATTAACTTCACTCAAAAGATGCTTTGCTTGAGAATGGTCAGTCGTCGTAAATCAGCAAACATAGATCCATAAATCAGACCACACTTTGTAATAGTAATAAAAAGGAAAGTATCTGTCTCTCTGTAGGTGGCACGGTGGCTCAGTGGTTAGCACTTTCGCCTCACAGCAAGAAGGTTCGAGTCCCAGTTGGCATTTCTGTGTGGAGTTTGCATGTTTTCCCCGTGTTCGCGTGGGTGTCTCTGGTTTGGTATAAAGTGAATTGAACAAACTAAATTGGCCATAGTGTATGAACGCGTGTGTGAATGAGAGTGTGTATGGGTGTAAAACATATGCCGGAATAGTTAGCGGATTATTCCACTGAGGCGATCCCTGATAAATAAGGGACTAAGCCGAAGGAAAATGAATGAATGAAAATATCTCTGTTTTAAGTGTGCACAGATACAGTTGAAATCATATTTATAAAACCCCCTTTGATTTTTTTTTTCTTTTTTAAATATTTCCCAAATTATGTTTAACAGAGCAAGAAAATTTTTACAGTATGTCCTATAATATTTTTTCTTCTGGAGAAAGTATTATTTGTTTTATTTCAGCTAGAACAAAAGCTGTTTTTAATTTTTTTAAAAACATTTTAAGGTCAAAATTATCAGCCTCTTTAAGCTATATGTTTTTCAATAGTCTACAGAACAAACCATCATTATACAATGACTTGCCTAATTATCTTAATTTTTAAGATAAAATAACTCAGTTATTAGAAATGAGTTATTAAAAGTATTATGTTTAGAACTACTATGTTCTCTCCGTTAAACATAAATTGGGGTGTCCACAAGTACAAAAAAAAGTGGAAAGCAAGCAAAATATGTACTTTAACATTTCAAAAATGTTTGAGAAATGACAAAATATCTGAGAATTATTGTTCCATATGTTTATGTAAAAATTAAACATACCTACAGTATACTGGCCTGTACTTATTAAAAAATAAAAAATAAGTGATCCTGCTAAATAGTATTGTATTTAAATCAGGGGTTCTCAACCTTTTTCACTTTGGGGCCCACTTCTTTCTCCGATCAATTTTTAAAGGCCCACCTGTCTGACATTTTCTCTAAAATGTTTGTATGAAATGCTCATATAAACATCATACATTTCTTGCACTCTCTATTAATTTCTATTATAAGCATTTCATTAAAAAAAAAAAAAAAAATATATATATATATATATATATATATATATATATATATATATGTATATATATATATATATATATATATATATATATATACACTGTACATACATATATACATATATATATATACATATATACATATATACATATATATATATATATATATATATATATATATATATATATATATATATATAGATACATACATATATATACATACATATATACATATATATATACATACATATATACACATATAATACATATATACACAGTACATATGATTATATATACATATTACTTTTTTTAACTTGCACAAAATCAAAGAGAACCACCAGCTTCTGCTTTAAACTGGACTGACTGAATATGTACTATTAAATATCTACTACTAAAAAATTTACAGGCAAATGTAAAATACAGTAAAACACCCTAAATCTGTTGAAACGCGTCGATCTGATGGCGGTTGAGTTTGCAGCTGGATATTATTTGGAGATCGCTGACAGAAACAGTGAACAGCTCCGCAGGAGTGCGTCTGAAGCTCATATGCAAGTTTATGTTACATTCTATGGCAGAAATACCATTGAGCCGCGCAAGATTATCCTATATGGGCACGCATCTGTTATAAAACGCTCACAGGACATTAATTTGGACAACTATATGGATATGTTAAATAGTTCACACAAAAAACACAAAGAGAGACTATCACTTTCACTTAACACATAGTTTGTGAATGAAAGGAACAAGAAAGGATTGGGAGCAGAGAGAGGGGAAGGATCGGCAAAGGACCTCGAGCCGGGAATCGAACTCAGGTCACTGTGAGCACATCGGTGCTATATGTCGGTGCAGAATACTACTAGGCTATTGGCGCCGACTACTTTGATCATTTTAATATAGCATATTAATAATGAAATCCAAAGATTATAGTATAATATTGAGAGTAAAATTTAAGCTATCTTGAGGCCCACCTGTAGGATCGCTGAGGCCCACTGGTTGAGAATCCCTGTTTTGAATGATTTTAGTTTCTTTAAAAAGCTTCTTGCAAAAAATGGATATTATAATTAATTTGTATTTTAGGACTGCAATGTGAGCTTAACATTAGTAAGGCAAGCTGTATTTTTTTCATTTGTATAATAAATATAAATTAAATAAAATATAAATTAAATTAAATAAAATTTCCATCTACATTAGTCTTTACACACACTCAAAAATATTGTTGCTGCTTGTTCAAACTGCTTATTTAAAATGAGCTGAAACAACACAATTCTAGACACTTTTTATGTAAAATCAGTGTATTTTATGTAAAATTTGTTACTGTACAACATTAATGAATTGTGTGGAACCCTGCTTTTTTACATTGCAGTAAAAGTTTATTATTTAATAAATGTATGTTTTTTAATGCCAGCCATTGTGGAACAACAGCTCTTAGTCAAGGGATGATGACATAAAAGTGCTTTAAAGCATTTATAATGATAGTTAACATCTCCCTCTCCTTCACCCTTCATTGCTCCAATGGCGAAATCCGGTAAAGGAATTATTATTTCTGAACAGAAATGCAAAGACAGCATTTAAAAAAATAACCAATAGGTAATGTTATGCATACACTTTGTCAACACGGCTATGAAAAGTGTAGAGATCATAGACTGTAAAAAAGATTAGAGATGGGTGGCACGGTGGCTCAGTGGTTAGCACTGTCGCCTCACAGCAAGAGGGTTGCTGGTTCAAGTCCCAAAAGAAAAAAAGAATCAATTAAAATTTCCATGTAGATTGGTCTATACACACTCAAAAAATCTGAGATACACACTTCATGCATGTTTGCATGTTCCCCCCGTGTTCACGTTGGTTTCCTCCAGGTGCTCCGGCTTCTCTCACAGTCCAAAGACATGCAGGATAGGTGAATTGAATAAACTGAATTGGCCGTAGTGTATGTATGTGTGAATCTAAGAGTGTATGGGTGTTTCCCAATACTGGGTTGTGGATGGATGGGCAGCCGCTGCGTAAAACATACCGTGTGCTGAAATAGTTGCCGGTTCATTTCGCTGTAGCGACCCCTGACAAATAAGAGACTAAGCTGATGAAAAATGAATGAATGAAGACTAAAGATATTAAAGAAAGCTTTTCTATGATCTTTTCTCTTTTCATCCTCTGCCACAATTTCTGCACCATTAGCTCTTTCAAAAAAGATAAATTCGCAAATGTATTTATTAACATATAAATAGAGCAAATTTGAGGTAAATAGGGTCAAGTGGTACACATTAAAAGCACACACTTTAAAATGTTTATACAAATTGGGATGAGATCAGAATAATTAAGAATTAATACTTAAAAAACACAAGCTTCAAGTTTCTACATTGAAATTCTCCAAAGCGTTAGCCTCATCTAATTAAAATGTGTTCCTGAAGGACAAGTCAAAATGATTTCCTGAGGTAATCAACATGCCAGCATCAAAAAAGCTTTCAGAAAATAATAAGAGAACGGTTAATCACAGGATAATTTAAATTCTTTTACTCACCCTAACCAATTTGATTTAATGCATTTTCTTCCTGATGAACACTAAAAAAGGATGTGTGACAAAATCTATCAATAAAGTTTCTATACTTAATGAATACATTTCAGTATTTCAGTCCCACATCAATTTACTTCAAGAAGACTTCAGACAAAAGATCTAACCTTAAATGTACTTCTTAAATAACATAATTGAACATTTAACTGCACTTTCAGGAAACACAAGCCTTCTGGTTGTAGAAAACAACCTAAAAGTAACTTTTTGAATGCTTAACTCTCCATGCACATCAAAAACTTTTGTTGAATCTATTACACATCACAACACTGTTCCCTCTCCGAAATCCATGTCTAATGTATTTCTAGAGTAGTGCACCCAGGTGATGCCTGTGAGGAGCCTTGCTCAATACACAGGATCTGTTTACTGTGACAATCACTGTGACTGAGCTTGTCCCTGCTGCTCTAATCAGCACCTAAATACCTTAATTACAGATCACTGAAAAAAATACAGAATTCAAAGGGCACCGTCATCTCAGATCTGCACAAAATTAATGTGAATGACATCTTTGATTTTGTATTGTTAATTCATTTTGGGACTGCATTCTTCATATGAAAAAAAAAGAAGACACAGAAGGCTTTTATTTTTTGCTGTATGTGTAGAGGCATTAAAAACAAATGCACCAAGGGCAAAACATTATGCTTATGAAAGGAATAATTGAAGATGAGCTTTTTAATAATTTGAAAAAATAATGCAGTGTGCATTATTTTAGATGGGAGTGAAGCATTTCTGTGCATACCACACCTAACACTGTTCAGATGTTGTAAATCAAGACATTTGTCAGGCTTTTGTATTGATCTTTTCAGTAATCACTAGCTTACCATTACAACAATTTCAGAATTATCAAGTAAAAAGCCTGACAAGTATGGGTATGTTTACAAGATGCACTAAAAATGGAATTGTTTCCTCCTGTGCACTTTTGAAAATTGTTGTATAGATCCCTGTTCTCACAGTTGCATGAATTCAATATTAAGAACTCACTTTAACACCATATGCATGCACACATAATGGTTACTTGAACATGGAAGTGAATACAAACAATCAAGATTGGCCATTAAGCAGCAGAAATAAAAAGGATCTTATTTTACTTAAGATGCCAATTTTTCCATCCATACACTCTAAAACAGGGGTCTTAATCAGCCGATCTCACAGGCCATTTACAGCCAGCCCTCCTTCTCATACCAGCCCGCAACTGACATCAAAAATATAATGAGATTCAGCCTGCCAAAACATATATTTTTGAACCTCTATCATTGTTGTGCAGTCGCGTCCTGCCACTTGTGGTTTAGACCGGCCACCTAGTTGACATTTAAGGTACTGCATTCAGACTAGTTTTCTTTTATTTGTGTACCGTGTACGGTCGAGAGTAACACATGCATTTTATTTCTGGGGCTGAT
Source organism: Danio aesculapii (assembly GCF_903798145.1). NCBI lineage: Eukaryota > Metazoa > Chordata > Actinopteri > Cypriniformes > Danionidae > Danio > Danio aesculapii. The sequence continues at coordinate 20,163,097 of NC_079457.1, forward strand.
TTAAAAGTTAAAATATGCCTGTAAGTGCTTTATTATTACTAAAGCTATATTTTTGTAAATATTTAAGGGTCGTTTGATTATTATCAGTTTTATACCACTTGTATTTTGTTGTACAAACACTTCTTCATGGCTTACACGTTAAGCTGCTGGTGGAGTAACAAATATGATAATTTTGCTAATATTAGATTCAAATGGTCTCATTTAATAGATTTTCCTCATAAGCTTATTAAGATTTGCAATTAAAACTATGTACATTAGTACAAACGTACTACTGGTTGATATGAACTTGTTAAAGTAAATGTGAATATGTACATACTTTTTCCCCTCTTTGTTGTAATTTTACAAAAAGGAAAGATATTGAGAAGAACAATTGCCAGTAAAGTCACTTAAGTTACCCAAACTTCTTTGTGCTGTTCTTATGCTATTTGGACATTACAATTGGTTGGGACAGAATAATTATTATGCATATTATTTGTAGTATTTTCATACACTATAAAACCCAACAGCCAATTTAATCAAATGAAATGAGTGTAGTTAACTCAAAATTTACTGGAAGTTAATTCTACTCATTTGAAAAGAGTTTTGAACTCAGTGTTGAAGGTAAAGAGTTAATTTCATACCTCATTACTTCAACTTAAATTGAGTTCACATTACTCAAAGTTTTTTTTTTAACTCAAACGGTTTCCTCAGACGGTTTGAGTTGACTTAACTTATTGAGTTTTACAGTACTCAGTTGGTCTGAGTTCTCTTCATTTATTAGGTTTTACTGTGCTCAAATTGCTTTGTTTACACAAATGGATTAAGTTGGCAGTGCACTTTAAAACCCAAAAAGTTAAGGTAACTCTAACCATTTGAGGAAACCGATTGTTGCAAACCATTTGAGTTAAAAAAACTAATCTATATGAGTACTGTGAACTTACTCCATTTAAGTTGAAGAAATTAGGTATTTACAGTATTTAAGTCATTACCTTCAACACTGAGTTCAAAACTCTTTATTAAATGAGTAGATATAACTTTCAGTAAATTTTGAGTTAACTACACTCATTTCATTTGGTAAATTTGACTGTTGGTTTTTACATTGTGGAATACTGTAAATGTTTTAATAGCTGGTTATAATTTGCAATGTGTTTAAAGATTGTTGTTTCATGTTTGCATCTTTTCTTTTTCATGTGTGGGGTTATGGAGTTTGTCATATATTTTCTGTTGCCCATCCTAATCAGTCCTCCCCAGTGAAAAAGACATTGAACAGGACTTTCCTGGTTAAACAAATAAGGGTCACGCTTTATTTTGATGGCCTGTTTGTTGAACTTAAGTTACATTGCATCTACAGTACATGCCAACTAATTCTCATTCGATTTTAAGTAGACTGTTAGGTTGGGGTTACGGTTAGGGTAAGTTGACAAGTACTTGCAAAGTTTCTTATAGTCAGTTAAATGTCTGTTGAAGGAGCAGTATCAGCAGATATTAAGCAGACAGTCTACTAATACTCAAATGAACCATCAAAATAAAGTGTTACCCAAATATCTAAATAATGTCAACAAACAAATTATTACTATATTATTATTATTATTATTATTATTATTAATATTTTGTAACTATGTAACTATATAATGTTGCAATATTATGTCAGATTTTATGTCAGTATTTACTTTTTAATCATTAAAGGTTAGTGTAATTGTTGTTTTACACAGATAACTGATTTAGTCAATATTCTAGCATTAAAATTGAGGTAAATCTGTGATCTCTTAAGCCAGTAAGACTGGCCTAGTAGACTTAGGTGATAGGGATAATACAGGTGTAATGGTGAGTCTGAGACAGTATTAGAATCCATATGCAGAAGTTTATTATGGGATTAGGCATAGACATCAACAGGTAAACAAGCGGAGAGTTGGCAACATGTAAGCAGTCCAAACCAAACAACAAACACTACAATTCCAGAAGACATAGTAGTCATTCAGGCATAGGATCAGTGCAAATCAGTCCAAAACAGATCAAGATACACAGGGACAAATTCAGAAGACGTGGTGAAAAGGCAGGCAAAAGTTCAAGGCAACAATGAGCAGTCCAAAACAGAGCAAGATTGCAAAGACAGATAACGTACGTGATCAAGGCAGGCAGGGTCATACACAGAAAAGCAGTCATGAAAGTCACTTGGAACATGCTTGGTAAGGCAGGTAAACTGGCAATACTTTGCAAAGAAGCATGGCCAGAGCTCTTGCTGAAATATAGCACAAACAGAAAGTGACTGCAGAGGGAGCGGAGCTAAGTCAGTAGTCGGGCGAGGGCTTCCTCTGCTGGCGTGGTGTTACAACAGGGTAAAAAGCTACAGATAAAATATATAAATACAACAGACCAAGACCTGCTGATTGCTGAAGATCAAAATGTCCAAAATCCCAGCTCATCAAACACTGATATCACTACACTGGACATAGCTGTCACAATCACCAGCGATCTAATCCTAGCAGATTGCTGGTAAACACACAATTCGCTATCAGACTACAAATCCACCATTTTGGACAACAAGTTTTAGTCATGCAACACTCACACAAACCTGAAGCGGTTCATAACTGATTTCATAGACTACAAAGTGAGCACTCACACACACTTCTGTGCTGAGTCTTGTTATATTGTCCTCGCCTTGTTTGTTTGTTTATGTTGTCTGCTTCATGCCTGTATTGGCCCCTGCCTGTTATTTGACTACGACTATGGATTTCCTGTGTACATCTGTGTGCCCCTGTGTTGACTGTTGCCTGAATAATCATTCTCATAATAAACCTGCATTTGCATCAGCACTCCGCTGTCAGCGTCCTTTTTCACATTACAATAGCATTCTATGAAAGACTGAATAGACCAAACATACCAGCTCTAAACAGCATTCTCAAGGGTTAAACAAAACGCACAACAGCTTTCCACTTATGCACAAAGACTGATCCATTCTGTGCTGTGAAATCCTGTGATGAAGAGATATGCATGCAACAGATGGGCGATGTGGCTTAACGACAAAACACGCTGCCTAACAACCCTAAATGCCTCTAAGTGCAGAACGTTCAATTCTTTCGATAAGAGAGGCCACAATCAGACTTAAATTAACATTTAGATGACCATAAAACTCTGAAAGCTGGCAATGCGAGATCGCAGTTTCTCCCTCAGACCTGTGGGCACAAGCTGCTCAAAAGGGGGATATGACTAAGTCTCACAAGTTATTCCAGCTAATCAATCAAATTAGTGTAACGCCTGTGTGAGGTCACACATGCAGGGGAAGGGACTGGGCTTCCTCTTGTCCGTTTTATTTATATCTCTGCCGTGTCGCCTCTGGGTGACACGAGCAGCGGGGGATTCTCAGCTACATTGAGCTCACCCCACTGTCAGACACGTCCCTTACACACCGCAGCCACCATTTGCCATCAACCCTTGGATGCCCCGTCGAAACCTGTCTTCACATTTAGCTCCCTTAAGCCTGAATACTTCGTTGATCCTCCTCCAGTCTGGCTTTTAATAACTCTCTAGTTTTTATCGGCTTTCTGCAACACTCCTGCCTCTTTTTGACACTTGCTTCTTTGCTGATTTTCCTCCGGTGTGCATGAAAAACCTGCGAGGGGAAGCGAGGTTGAGGAAAGGCTGTCATTCTGTCCTTGAGCTCGAGTCCATTCTGACGCTTCAATAGACACGAGGCTTTGAACTGAAATATGTGGAAAGTCCAATACAAAGTCACAGAAATAGGGGTTTTGTCACCATTCGTTGCAACTGCCAACACAGCAGAGGTGACAGACAACAGCCTCCTGCCTTCATAATTTGATACATTATAGACGCAATCTGCACAGACGTGGAGGTCATGTTGTTGTGCTTTATTTGCAACTGGCAGGTCATGAATTTTATTTATGGAGGTTGCGGTTAAAAACACTTACAGTACATAAAATGTTCTTGGATTTAGCTGCATTTTATGACTACAGGTGTAAGGCAACTTGCACACAAAAAAACATGATTAGATTCATTTGAATGTGTTATTACTTTTTATTTTTGGTTGTGGTCCTTACGACTAAGAATGCTTGCTGTTTTAAGACAGATGTGAAGGCAGCATTATCTTTAGGTGTGCAAGGCTAGGTTATTGACTCCACCTCTCTAATATCAAGTCCAATCAGAAGCCTGATTGTAGAGTGGCAATAGAAAAAATGAGGGCAGCATTGCTGATGCAAGGGGACGATTTTGACAAGACTTCATTGCGTCATGTAGATCAAGTTTTTTTTTACTCTTTTATTCCAAGAAGCCATCAATATGACAATATTCCCTAGATGGACAATTTTCCTAATCTATAATGTTTACGTAAAATTTGTTTTTTTCACATTTTATAGTTTCACATTTGTAAACTATAATAATAATAATAATAATCTGTAAAATACTCACAGCAAAATCCTCTGAGTAAAATTTACTCAGTTCAGAGAGTATTTTGTTCCCTCTTGATTATAAGGCAAACAGATTAGTAATAAGAAAAGCTGCTGTTTGTGGAGTTGCTTATTGATCGAGTTGATCCTCTGCTGAGATTTTGAGAGATTCTATGTGTTATATTCAGCTGATTTCATCTAAGGCTGTAACTGAAGTCAGTAGTAGTTTTCTGTTTCTCTTCTGTGTTTCTGCTTAATAACAGCAGGTGTTCATCATCAGTCCTCAATCATCACCTAATTAATCACCTTTCACTGTCTCATTAACTTGAGTAACACTAACTCAATTTAGAGAGGGACCAAATACTATCTAAACTGAGTAAATATATATATATAACATTATATATATATAACATTATCTAAAACATTCTCTCTCAATAATAACTACCGATCTCATTTTCTGACCAGATTTTTTAGAAAGCAAAGCAAAAAAAAATTAATAAAAAAATTAAAATCACACTATTATCCAATTGGTTCAAAGCAAATATTCAAACAATTATGTTAAACATTTTTAAATCACCACTGTAAGAAAAAATGTTAACTTTGATATCCCTAAACATACATTAATTATGTCCAGTATGTTCCAATGCTAACTTGCTAACTGGACTGTAATAAACAATTAAACATTTAAATATTTAACAGACCTTTTTGCAGCGGACTGGGCTCTGATATAGTTCTCTATATACAACAACAGGATATTATTAAAACTTAGATAATTTTTTTACAGGTACATGAATCTTCAAAAACCATTTGTGCTCCAGCATAACATATGTTTCTATAGCAAATCTAATCATCATATTTCATTTTTCATCAGCAGTGTTTATTGGTTCTCATCACTCACTCTTTTGGTCTCCAATTAATATGTTTCTTGCTATGTTTTTTGACCAAGTTTGCAACAAACCATCTCCAACAGCCTGTTGTTGCAGAGCAAGTATGCAACCCATAATTTGACTTGTCAGTGACTATCCCATCATGTGTCAAATCTCATTTACTTCCCTCTTAGACACAGACTGAGGTTTATAAAACAATTCCTGTTAGTTATCTAAAACCCATGACAGTGATCAAACAAGGAGGCTAGACCATCTGAAAAACATGCCATATTGAACAACATCAAATCTTTTTCATTATGGTTCATTATGGGAGATCGAAAAAAGCAATCTTTTTTAAATATACCACTGAACTATCATTTAGATAGTCTGTGGTGAGAATTCCTGAATTGTGAAAATTACAAGATCAACACTGGACCTGCGCGCAGTTTGTGCCACTGTAAAGACCAAAAGTCAATCCCTGACAGCCTTGTTGTTATGCACGTTCAATTTAATTTGCCATCTAAAGATCTTTTCACACTAAACGCAATTAAATTCTGTGAATGTACAACATGATGACGCTCTTGAATCAAAACAATAGATCCCTATGGAGCTATTCACACCATGCGCAGCAAGATTAAGTGATTTTTCTTTTTCAAGCAGTGTATCAATAAAATGTGCCGCCCAGTTAGATTTCAGCTTTAGATCACATGTCTGCAATTGCACAAAAGGCAGAGCAGAGGCTGATGGGAATAGCTCAGATCGACTTTTTTCAAGTAAAATTTTTGTTATCTTTGGTGTCTGAGAAGTGAGAAAAATATATAGTATGATACAAAAAGAAAGCAATTAAATAAAAGGGATATTAAATGCATGGTCTATTACACAATCAAATACTATCTGACAAAAACTTGTATATACAGTATGCATATTTAATCTGTTAAGCCTTAATGTAAAAAAAATAATTCATACTAATCTCTTGACCACCAAGATGTTAGTCATATTTTACTAATATATCTTGTGCAAATGCTAACCTTGTCATCTCTAACAAAATAAAGACAAAATACTTAAAATGAGTTTTATAATCTCATTTTTAAGAGGAGCACGTGATATCATTGATTGCAGCTGGTCTCTCAACTACAATCAGCGATAATCCAATCAGATTGATCCAAGCCTACAATAAACACACCAATTTCACCCTACTGCCTTATCTTCGTTTTGGAAGAATCCCCCTTCCACCCCATCTCCTCTTTTACCAGAGGGAACTCTTGAGGTCTACCTGATCTCGGACCCTCTTACATGCTAATTGACCAGACAGGAGTCCTGGGCTTCTCCCTGGAAAGCATGCCAAACCTGCTAATAGCGTCACACAATATCTACGTGTGAACTCTTGAATTGCTACTAATATCGTGATTTTCTGACCAAAAAGCATGAATGGAATACTATTGTTCTAAAAAAGTAGTAGTTTCAGGTGTTTCTGTTGTTAACCTCATCCTATTTTAATGTAATATATTGGGCAGTGGCAGCGAAAATGCATAGTTGTGGTCAGCAATGATTTTGCCGTAGGCGATCAGTTGTTTCGTGTGAGGTGTGAAAGCGCAGTCCGTCTGCAATTAGCACATCACACTCAGTTTAATGCATTTACATTATAGAATTATTATTTTTCTTCAGTTTATGGAAAAGTCCCACCCCTTTCAGGCAGATTACAGTTTCATTTGGTTTTGACATTTTTATTCCTATCCAGGTGTTTGAATTTGGATTTTTAAACCAATTAAAATACTCTGAAGCACATGGTGTAAAAGGGCCTTACCCTGACTAATAGTATAGTTCACAAAAAATTGTAATTACCTCATCATTTATTATCCAACATTGGTAGTTTCATACCTTTAGGAGTTTCTTTTCTTCTATCGAACACAAAAGAAGATATTTGGGAAAATGCTGGTTGCTGAAAAAAGTATGCAAAAAATTATGAAAGTCAGTGGTGCTTGCCAGGGCTTGACATTAACACCTGCCAACCGACCAAATGCAGGTAGATTTCAGCTGTGGCGGGTTAGATGGTCACTTCCACTAGCCACTTTGGCTGGTTAAAGATAATTTTTAAATTGTAGTTTTCTTAAAAAGCAGACTTCAACAATAAGGAGGGGCCAGCGTGAGAGATGACAATAATAACTGTGTTTACAAGAGCAAAATGTAGCAGGTGAATACCAAATGAGAGGATGATCACGTGCATGGTGAGACACAGGCGATCCTGACAAGGGCTTTAGTGTCAAGGCTAATTTTAGGTGAAGTGATGTGCACGAGTGTTTAAAAGATTCAAAAAGAAACAGTTCCTTGCGCAAAGCATCTGTGCCTGGAACAGATGTGATCAGTTCTCTTTGGCCAAAAAGCGACGGTCCTGTAACCACAGTCCGGCTACTTTCAAAAGCCCCGTATTTTTAAATGTCTTTTTGTAAGCAACAGGTTGCTTTTGCTTTAGCCTTTCACGTGATCATCCTTTCATTACACATGCACATGCTTTTCATGCACACAGTATGTTTTTCATCTGCTTTCTTTTGCTTACATTTATTTTGGTCTAAGAATAGTTTTTTTTTTCATTTTTGGTGTGGTTAGAGAAAAATTTGGTAAATTCTTTGGGTTCTATTTTAACGTTCTAGGCGCAAAGTCTAAAGCGCATGGCGCAAATGCATTAAGGGTACGTCTGAATTCACTTTTGCTATTTTAAGGACAGAAAAATCCGCTCTGCGCCATGGCGCATGGTCTAACAGGGTTGAGCTCATTCTCTTAATGAGTTATGGGTGTGATTTAAGGAATAAACCTCAAAAGCCTCATCTCCCATTCCTTTTAAGAGTCAGTTGTGTCGCGCCATGGCACATTTGCCATTTACATGGCGGACTTTGTAAGTCGAAAAACTGAACTCTTTACTAGCGAGAAAATAGTTAAACAGAGCATCTGCAGCGCAAGGATAAAGAATGCCAAATGTCTCTGCGCTGGACTTTAGACCTGCTTTCAGCTGGTCGATGCCGCAGTCTATTTGCTATTTAAACACCGTGGTGGAAAATGGGAAAATTAAGGTTGCGCTGGTATGAAAATAGCAACACGTCAGGGCAAACATGTCTTGTGCCTTAATGCGCCAGTTGTATGATAGGGCCCTTAGTGCTGAGTCCTAAAAAGCCATGTGAAATAAAACCTAATTGCTATGTGACACTATGAAACCACAACCCATTTGCTAATTTTGTATGCCAAAGTCAAATTTTATGCACATAAAATATATTTTCCCAACAACAAAATTGTGGCTAGTGAAAATGGTGAGTGGCTAGTAATATAGAAAAACTACCAGTGGCTGGAGATCGAAAAAAGTTAATGTCAGCTACCAGCATTTATCTTCTTTTGAACAAGTGAAGGGGGATTAAATGATGGCAGAATTTTCATTTTTGGGTGAACTATCCCACTAGTGGTAGTTTGGAGTATATTCACCCACAGTCAGCCATTACTAAGAGTTAAAACAAACAAATCATGCAAAGCGTGTGAAGGGCTCAAGACATTAGCCACCACAGATAAGACAATTTCCAAACACCAGCTGCCACAAATAAAGTAACTGCTTCATTTCACATCAAGCAAAAAAAAAATCATTCTCACAGGAAATCAATAGAAACGTGAACATCAGGACTGCATTTGTCTGCACTGATTCACGTTTCTCTTCGGTAAACATACTGTATACTTTAGATGATAACCCAAGATAATCGCAGCAAACACTTTCTTAGCTCCCCCTCACGTTTTGAGTGCACTTAATGGTACCTAATGCTGATAGCGAACGTTGTCCTGAGTTTACCATTAAGGTATCCTCTTCCTGTCGTCATCCTCTCAGCGGCAGGGCCCTCCACCCTAGCATGCTCCAAATAAACAGCCCTATGGTGTTCTCATTGATACTCCCAGGATGTGGCTCTGTGATTAAGCGAAAGAAGAAGTCATTAATTATGAAAGAATGCAATTAATTACTTTTTCTTCCCCTACTGCTGCTCCCATCCATCCCCATATCCTTAATCTGACCCGCTGCGAGATCCACGCAGAGCAGGAAGAGACATATATGGGATAGGACTCATTACTAAAACATCAGAATGCTAATCCGCTAACCTTTGGGAAAACCAGCCATTTGGAACTCCGACCTGCCCTTTGTTGTTGTAGGCAGCATGTCAAAGCTGGGTGTGCCCTGAACACTGGCAGTGATGGTCTCCTGTGGATCAACACATCTTGCAATGAAGTCCAAACATCTGCATCAAAAGCATTATGAAAGACACACTGTTTGTATAGTAGAGGAACAGCACATTCGTCAACATCCCTGGCAGTGAGATATAATTGGCATGTGGGTAGAGCCCTGGCTCCTTTGCTTGCTTTATTAGCTTGATGCCAAGATAACCAGACATACCTGTGAAATGCTGAATTTAAACAAAATTGGACTGTAAATCTGATTCATATTTTGAACATCCCAATATTTTTTTGGTCACAGAGGTTTTCTCTGTAGGGCTCCCAATCAACAGATGCTCTTGACTGTCATTTACAGCATGCCCTCTATTTGCAAAGTAATTTGCATGCAGATATTTATTCTCCCCTATCAACACTACAAAAAACATTAGGCATTTCGAAGTCTTATTAAATACTGATCGCAAAAAGGTAGAGATAGGGCTGGGCGATTGGGTCTAAAATAAAAATCTTGATTAATTGAACATTTTAACTAGGTTACAATTAAATATTATATAAATTATTACATTTTATTGACTACCTACAAAGCCCTGAACGGCTTAGCTCCCCAGTATTTGAGGGAGCTCCTGTTGTATTATAGCCCCTCACGTCCACTATGCTCAATTAATTCTGGACAATTTATTATTCCCAGAATATCAATATCAACTGTTGGAGGTAGATCTTTCTCATATCTGGCACCTAAACTCTGGTACAGCCTTCCTAGCACACTATGGCACTGACACTCTGTCAGTTTAAACCTACTGTAGATACATCTCTTTGCATTAGCATACACATAAAACACAAATGATTTTGAAATCCAAATCCTCTAAGGGATTGTTAGTCTGCATTATTTACACTTCCCAAAAGACATTATAATTTGAACGACATATGCGCTTGTGTTAGTCTGTTTTTATTATTCCCGAGGTTTCCATAATCCTGGACCAGGCCTTATCCTGAGCCGCTGCTGTGGTTGTCATGGAGGAGTGGAGAACATGAGACTGATCCCTGTAAGACCCCAGTGACAGACGAGTCTTCGCATTAATCCTGAAGGGCCAGTCTGTACACCTCCAGCTTCTTCATGTTGGACGTCCAGCGTTCTCCAGCCTCCTGGGCCAAGACTGCAGCTCTGCACAAGAAGTTTGACCAGAGGAGAAATGGTCATGCCCAACTGAGCCTGGTTTCTCTCAAGGTTTTTTTTACCATCACTTTCTTCAATTGGTGAAGTTTGTTCCTCGCCACTGGCTTGCATGGTTCGGGACTTGTGGAGCTGTGCGTCGATGGATTTGTTCTTCAGTGTTTGGACTTTCAGTAGTGAAAATAAAACCACACTGAACTGAACTAAACTGAACGTAAACTCTGAAAACTAGACTAACACAGATTCAATTTACTATAATCTTCTATCTTAAGCTACTGTGACACAATCTACATTGTAAAAGCGCTATAGAAAAAAAAGATGAATTGAATTGAATTAATGAACGCTTATTTTATTTATTTATTTCATGTTTGCCCTCATAGTTCACTGACAAGTTTTTTTTTACAGTAAATATGAACAAATATTACAAGTGAGAGATTTCTGAATGAATTGTGCAAATTTTTGATTTTAAAATAATTGAAGGAAGCACAAACTATTTACCATCTATGAGTGTTTATTGAACATCAACGTTGAACAACAGAAAAATAAAAAATTCTAAATAAATAACTTGCACTTTTGGAAACAAAATTGATTATTTTCAATGTTTTCAAAAGAAGAAAACAAGCAGTATCTCTTCTAAATAAAATAACTCTTGTATATCCTGTAAATAATATTTAAACAGTGCATTTCTTGAATCTTCTGTAAATAATAATTTTGCTGTAATAGAAAATATGGCACCTAAAGGCATCTTTGGCACAGCTTCCAATCATCGTCAATGTAGTGCAAATGTGATGTGTAGTTACATTTTTAAGAGGTGTGTGGGTATGCCACCACGCGAAGGCTGCGCAGGAACAAACCTGTGCATTCATCGTAGAAGTTTAAATCAGCATTAACACAGTGAGGGTCACGTGACTCCACATGCAGTAAGGAAAGTAAGTGAAAAAGCTGACCTGAAACAATTTGATCGATTAAAGGTTCTAAATGATTCCTTTTCAATTAATCGCCCAGCCCAAGGTAGAGAGCAATGTTATTTATGAATAAAAGCTTGAAATGACTGGTTCAGTCTCTAATGTCACAATCCTCTAATCTTCAGGGTTTAGCAAGGTCAGTTTAAGAATTTTTTTTTCCAAGACCAAGAAAAGAAAATGAGTTCTCTACAAATTATGCATTACAATTTGTCAATAAGTTATCTAGAAACCCATTTCCAAGGAGCACACAAAGAGTTGTAGGTAGTCTTTATTCCTTTTTAAATTATGTTACAAAAAAGCCTTAAGGTTTGAATAACTACCAATGTGAATATAAATTTTACTAAAGCTTCTGATAACACTGTAACAAAACGATGTTCCTCCTCAATATTCATTTCTTTTTTGTCATGTTTTTAAGTTGCTCAGTGTCTATTAAAGAAACAAAATAGTATGACGAAAAGAGTCTTTTTTTCAGTGAAACAGAACAAAATAAAGCATGATGTTTATGATTAAAATAAGAACAAATATCTACCAGAAGGCTCAGGAAAGAAAAATCAATTTAAACAGAAAAGTAATTTTCATACCACGTTGAGCGATGTTTGTTCTTGAAGTAAGCATCATATCAGGTAGAATATTTCCATCCCAATCTGTATCTCACATAAATGTGTCAATTCTAGGATTGGAAAACATAATGTAATGATGAGAAAGACATACATTTTTGGAGTGAGTGCAACATTTAACAACATGACTATAGTGTACAAATCTAAAAGTTTCAGCTCTACTTAAGGCATTAAATGTCCTGTGAAATTTTCTTTCGATGTTAGTATTAGTATGTTATACTAATAACATAAGAATATCTGTAAATTAGTCTGCTCCAAAAGTGACAAAAATATTCAAAATATAAACATACAAAGCTTGCAGTTTGTCACTTTAACCTAAATAGATTTTTTTTTGACATCACCTCATACTTTATTTTCTTGTCAAATCTCATGACCAATCAAATGCTCTCTAGTATCTGACATGTTCCGCCCCTTTCAAGACGCATCTCATTTGCTTTTCATTTGATGTGCTTGACTGCAACCACTCTCATTGGCAGAGTTGTGATAAAAACTAAACACTATTGGCTGTTTTTAAAAGGGGGAGGGGCTAATATATGTCCCATATAAGTATTCATGTATCAGTTGAGATAACGTCAAACATTGAATTAACATTTCAAAATAATTGATGGGACCTTTAAATTGAGGCATAATGAATTAAGTTTAAAAACCTACAGAAAACTCAGATCTTTAACACAACTGTATTTTATATACAGTATATTATATATTGACATATAGTAAGCTACATGTATGCATTTGGCATCTATCATGAGTGTGCAGAGTTCATGCAGACTAAACACTGCTGTGTTGAAATGATTCTTATATAAAATTACTAAATGCCTACTAACCACAATTATTGATTAAATTAAATTTCATATTGCTTCATGGGGTAATTAGCAAACAATTGTCATTGGCTAGCCATCTATGGCCTAACACTGTTAGCCATGTGGGGAAAGAGCAGGTGATCATAACTTTTAATGAATAATATGAGCTACAATAGCAACTGCAGAGACTCTGGCTCCAAGAGACATCAGCAGCACAAGACTTCCAACAGCCATCTTTGTGACATTTGGCTTTTTTTCTACAGTTAACGGAAGTGGAGATGCTTGTTTAATTTTAAGGTCATATAATATGCAAATCCTGAGAATAAAGAAAATAAATAAATAAAAACTAACACTTTTCATTCAGTTTTACATTTGTCTTCAGTCATGACTGCTGTATAGAACTCTACAAGGCTTTTTTGTTCCTCAAATTTTTTTTTTATTATTATTACAATGGTCCTTATGTTTGTTATGTTGTAAAACTGCCATCGATTCATTTGATTGGTGAAATTAGTGACTACTAGTTTGAGTCATAAAGTGCAATTATCGACCAAAACCAATCTGCAGCGATTTATTGGAGCATGTCTACATTATTACATCTATGATGAAAATCATCTTTTGCATGCTGTTTGGACAGAACTGTGTGTAGGTATAGTGTGTTCACAGTCATATTACGGTGATATAAACACAATAAGTCTCTTTTTTTTTATTTCCTGACATTAAAATAGGATCCAAACCCCTCCCATTTTGAGGCCCACCGCAACGTGACGTAGGAGTGCTGTTTTCGCCACCCACCGAATTGATTGACAGCCATGTATTACCATGTCTCTGTAGTAATGCGTATAATCATATCAACAAGACAGGACGTAAACAAAGAAACTAGGATTAAAAGATCTGTTCAGCTCTCTGTGATCATCAATAATCATCAAATGTGATCAAGAATAAATCTTACAAGTTTAAATTATTTTTAAAAAAGTGAACGTTTGTAATGAATTACAACGATTTTACCATCTATATCCCCACAGCCACATGTCAGAACAATTATAAAAGAAGATGTTTCAATCCCAGTTTGTGGACGTTAAATCAGGTTTATTTTGTACATTTACATAACGGATATCCATTCAGCAGTGGATATTAACGTGTATCCGGTCATATTGTGCATGCAAAAACAGTGCAAACTTAAATGCACACGCTTTGTAACGATGTGTCTCCACAACAAATACATCAAATAATCATTGGGAAAATTCATACTGTAGTATTTCCCACAAAAATTGTGTGAGATCTGCTTCCTTCATGATTTTCACTGTGCCGTTTATCTGACGCAGCCAGAGATTGAGGCACACTCTGACAGGCATGTGGGAACGGTGGGTGGGCAGAACTAGCATTTTTGTGTTCTGAGCAGAAAATTCCAATATTCTGAAAGTAATAATCTGATGAGTGTTTTGAGCTGAAACTTTACAGACACATTCTGGAGACACAAAAGACTTAACTTAAATCTTGAAAAAGAGGTAAAATAGGTGCCCTTTAATTCAAATGTAATCTAAAAGACATTGTCAATTTGGTTTATGTTATATTAAAGTACGGTGCACAACCAAAGCATAAAACATCATCCACAATCAAATGTCAAAGTTTTTGTTTAGAATAGGCTAGTGTAGGTAAATAAAAAAGTTCAACAGCGAACTTAAGTGTTGACAACTATGTCGAAGTCTCACAGGTTTTATTATGCTGATGTATAAGTGGGTTAGTACTGTCTGGGCTGTTGCAGTCATTTGCTTCTGTTGATGAACTGATCAAATCTGCTCTCCAACAGGAACTTCAAAGCGCAGCTGCCCTTTTGCATGCTGCATACTGAGTGTGGGCAGCAACTAATGGATGTTCCCACTAATCAACCCTGCATGTCGCCAGGCCAGTTAGATGCACCCTCAAGATGTCCATAGAGTCCGTGATACACAGTCCTCATCATCCACCGCTCCATCTGTGTAATTGCTTCCTTGAGAGATTACATTCTCGCCAGCGACAGCACCAATTAGGCAGTCAGGAGGAAAATATGACAATAAGGCCCTACTTAGCACAGAAAAGTAGCATTCGGATACATATCAGCATAATCTTAATGAGTCAACAAACATGACATTTAGACATGCTCTCGTGCAAATGTTTGAGTTGGATGTGGGAGATTATGTTTCATGGCTGATATTCGTTGAACTAGCAAGTGGCAAAATCTGACAAAGTTTCAAATTTTGTATTAAAGTTGCAAGAATTCATATATGAGTAATTGATGGTAGAGGGTTGACAAAAGGGGCTTTGGTTTGTCCTTTTAAGGAATGCCTCACGCCTATGATGTCAGGATCTCAATTGCATGGTCATCGCTGATGCAGACTACAAAGCCTTAAACCACACCTACACTGCGACATCTGATTGGATTTACGCACATGTTGCTATCATTTAACAATCAGACAGGAGAGAATCCCTGTCTCTGTCTCTTGTCCGATAGTCCATCGCAAAAGGATTTAACTCCGCAAGCAGAAACTGGAACTGAGCTCTTTTCTACAGATCTTCATCCTCAGCTCAGGTGAGTAAAATTCCTGTAAAATATTCTGCATTGGCTGCAATTCATAGTACAATTTTATTAAAATGTTTTAGTTTTGCTTTCTTTCTATTCAATTTGACAAAGTTTTTCCCTAAATGAAATAGCGTAACAAAAATCAAGAATGACTGCAGATTTTTTTTTTATCTAAATTTTTTATATAAGTCAAGTGTGGTAAATAAATGTGATAAATATGATATTGTAAATTGCTTTAGTGTTCTGCATATTTTCTCCACAGAATAATCTGTAAAGATGTACCGTGGGTTTGTGTTACTGTTCTTGGTTTTGGTGCTGGAAACCCGATGGAGTGAGTCGAGCTGTCAGCAGTCAGAGTCTCAAAGATCAGTTTCAAGCGTAAGTGACAGATTAGGAGCATCTAATAGCTGTAAATATAAAGGATTGGGCTACCCTGGTTTTAAAGCACAACCTTGTTTATGCGCACAGGAGAGTCCAAGTTTTCGGATGTCGACTCATAACTTGCTGAAGAGGTATAATGACATAGATTATGACAGTTTCGTCGGATTAATGGGACGCAGAAACGCCGGTGAGTGAACTGATTTGTTCTTGTTGATGTTGCAATTTTGTGACAGTTTCACTTCATTTTCCTGTTAACACGAGTCTCAAATGTGTTTTTTTAACAGAAACAAATGATATACCACCTCAACGTAAAAGTAAGATATTTATGGTGTGTGTGCTCTCATATATCATCTGTTCAAGTAATAAGAAAACTGAATACATGTTGTCTTTCAGGGGAAATGCACGATATCTTTGTCGGACTCATGGGTCGACGAAGCGCTGACCCTGGTAAATAGCTTTTCGCTTCATTTCACTGATGTTTGTGAAAGACAAAAGTGACTGTACCTTTAGATGACTGTTATGAACTTGATGCCGTTTATCTTTTTGAGAATACTCATTTTGAGACGTCGTCAAATCCAAATTGAGCGCGATGCAGGTTTAGGAGTTTGATTCACGAACGACTCATATGAGTCGATTCTTTGTGAGGAATCAAAAACAAAGTTGCTGCAGGACAACGAACTCTCAAATTGATCATAAAGACACGAGTTATCAATTTAAATTTAATAAATGCAGTATTTTACATGAGCTATCAGTGACTGAATCAATATCTGACTCACTTAGACTTGACGTTTTTATTACTTTCAGTGAGGTAACTCAAAATTGATTACTTTTTGTGTTAATAGTTTCTGATTATTGTCTATATATAGCAAGGTGCAGTGAGAATTAGGATACACAATTTGCGAATATTGTTTCAACTGAACATATTTGCCTACATTGTAGCCCAGTATTAATGCCAAAGCTGTCGGTTTATCAAGCCTCCCAAACTTACTGTCATTTCTGTTGTCAGAATCAGGACGTCAATGGAGGAAAGAGTACCCAGAACCAAGTGGAGGAATCTTCTTCAACAAATGCAAACTGAGGTAAGCGTCTGCGATTATTCAGTAAGGCTGTTCTGCCACCTACAGGCTTTCTGAAGATGTTACAACATATGTCGTTTCCTATCTGTTACTAAATTTGTGATCTTTTTCACAATTTGTACAGGTTTCGTCGTGGGTTATAGGCAAACTAATGACTTCATATCCACTGAATCGTCTGCACCACCCTGTCACGACAGCTTCTTTTCAATAAACTTCTTTGGAGCAACAACAAGAAGTCATAATCTATTTTACAAAAGTGATGGAGCAACCGCGATTTATACAAGATGAATCTAATAAACATGATTTCCTATGGTGTGATTTGTTTCATTGTACTGCAAATTATACATTTGATTACATCTTAAAATGCCAAATTGAAATCTCCATTTACATCCCATGCATTTCTATATATATTTATTCAAAGTTATTTTTGCTGTCTAATGTATAAAACATGAATTTTGTAAATAAAGATATTATCTAGGCTACCTGATCTTACGTTTTATGAATTAAATGCTCACAGACTCTCAATCAACCAAATAAAAAATGTGTAAATTGATACATTTGCCAAAGCACTGAGGATTTGACTCATGACAAATCCCAGGTATACTGCTTTTTGTCTCATAGCTGAAATACTAAAGCCCTTTATGTCTATGAATTATTAGAATGAATTAAACAATGTGTCCTATACTTAGACCAGAAGGCAAAAAAACTATTTATTCCAACAGCAAGAGACATACAGTAGCAAACACGTATCCAAAGTGACTTACAGTTCATTTGTTACCAGTAACTGGCCTCAATCGAGAGCAATAATGACGAAGTCTGATCTTTGATAATGTTTAAACCTACAGTATATAGTGCCTCACCTAATATTGGCACACTTGGTAAATACGAAAAGGCTTTGAAAAAATGTCTTCGCTTTTTTTACACCTTTGCTCAAAATTTTAGGATGCTTGAATTTGTTTTGGTCAAGAGGTCGAGCTTTTTTCTTCAAAATTCTGCAATTATCCAGCAGTGAATATTGGAGAATTTTTTGGTTATTTAAACCATCATTCTACATTCAGTTAAGACAAAATGAACACTTAAATTAAACACGAAAAGGCTTTGAAAAATTGTCTTAGCTTTTTTTAAACCTTTGCTCAAAATATTAGGATGCTTAAGTTTGTTTTGGGTGAGAGCTTAAACTTTTTTATTGTAACTTCTCCAATTATCCAGCAGTGATTATGGGAAATTTTTTGGCCATTTGAATAATCATTCTACATTCAGTAAAGACAAAATTAACACTCGTCCTCTTCCAGGCTGATCCATAACACCTCCATTTGAACTGATAACAAATCAAAATTGTTGCCCTGATAGTTAAAATCTCAGTGTTTCTACTACTTTCTCATACTTACTTCACATTTTGTGAAGCTTAATAACTTTTTGTCACCTTCTTATCTGTTATTTATGTTATAAAGAAGAACTGAGAGAGTTTGGTCAATGTGTTACCTCTTATCTATACACCTGAAAAACAGGAAGTCATGAATAATTTCCTCTTCATGTTCGCCCACACAGTTAAAAGCAATTAGTTGATTTTACTTATCTTGATCTCACTTACCAAATGCCTTAAAGGGACTGTTCATCCAAAGATGAAAATTCTGTCATCATTTACACACACCTTACTTGTTTCAAACCTTTATGAGTTTCTTCTGTTAAACACTAAAGAATATATTTGAAGAAATCTGAAAACATGTAACTATTGCCTTCCATAGTATTTGTTTTCCTATGGAAGTCAATGGTTACAGGTATTCAGATTAAAGTCTATTAAGTAACTGAACTTTAAATAAGGTTTTAAAACTTAAGTAAAATTTGTTGTTAATGTCAACTTTTTGTCAAGACAAGTTTTAAAATCAACTTAAAAGATACATATTTTACCCCTTTTTCAAGATTTAAAATAATACTTTTGTGTCTCAAGAATGTGTCTGT
Source organism: Danio aesculapii (assembly GCF_903798145.1). Taxonomy (NCBI): domain Eukaryota; kingdom Metazoa; phylum Chordata; class Actinopteri; order Cypriniformes; family Danionidae; genus Danio; species Danio aesculapii. Next base: position 20,182,062 of record NC_079457.1, read on the forward strand.
AAAGTTTCAGCTTAAAACACCCATCAGATTATTTATTAAACCTTTCAGTATATTGGAATTTTCTGCTCTGAACACAATGTAGCTGTTTTGTTGTCTGTGCCTTTAATGCTAGTTTTCCCCACCCAACGTTTCCACACGTTTCTCAGAGTGTACCTCAATCTCCGTCTCGGCTATGTCAGATAAACAGCACAATGACAGACATGAAGGAAGCGGATCTCACGTAACGTTTGTGAGAAATACTGCAGTAAGAACTTTCCAGATGATTATTTAATGTAGTTGTTGAGGAGTTAATTCAAGCCTTTCCTCAACAAGAAGTCACACACAATTTTGTTAAAAAGTTCACCCACACACAAACACAGAATACATGTTAATATCCACTGCTGTATTAATATCTGTTATGTTAAAGCACGAAATAAACCTGATTTAACGTCCACAACTGGGATTAAAACGTCTTCTTTCATAATTGTACTGACATGCGGCTGTGGTGATGAATTACAGTGAGTTTACAGTCTTTAACTAACTATATTACATATATTTTTAAACTCATTTTTGATCACATTTGATGACTATTGATGATCACAGAGAGCTGAACAGATCTTTTAATCCCAGTTGCTTTGCACACCTGTCTTGTAGATATGATTATATGCGTTTCTATTGAGACATGTTAATACGCGACTGTCAATCAATTCGGTGGGTGGGAAAAACGGCACTCCTACGCCACGTTGCGGTGGGCCTCAAAATAGGTGGGATTTGGATCTTATTTTGACATCAGGAAAAAAAAAAAAAAAAAAAAGAGACTTATTGTGTTTATGTCACCCCAATGTGACTTTGGACACACTATACACACAGTTCTGTCGAAACTGCTTATAAAAGATGATTTTCATCCTAGGTTCCCCTTTAAAGCGTTTAACGCAAAAGGTTTGCACACTTTTTTTAAAGTAATTAATCGCTTTTTACAGTGCAGGTGCAATAAAAAGATATCAATGGGAATATACTTCAATAATTGCTGGCAATAATTGTCATACACATAAATTTACCAAAGATATTTGTCTTTGATTAAATTGTGTTGTGGTTTTTAATGTTTTTTATGTCTTAATGTTGAAAAATCTAAAAAAACACAAGGTTAATTGAAAAGATCAAATAGTTACACAATAAAGGCATGTTTTCATTGCCATCTTTGCTCATGTTAACCAAGGTTTCCAATGTTAGTGGAGGACACTTTACCTTTTGGTAATCAGCTGAAATCTGTACCCAATACATCACATGCTAGGTACACAGAAAATGCTACACAAGTTTACCATTCACATTAGTCAGTCCCTTCATTTCAGATTTACAGAACACTCCATTCACAAAGAAACACAATCACGCTGCACCTCTGTAGGTTGTGTTTCTCTCCTGGGCAGCATTTGTGACTTTGTGACTTGTTTCAGTCGTCTTTACTTCTTCTGCTCTGGGATTTACTGTGTTTGTTGAAGCAGTTTTTTCTTTAGCGCCCTCCTCTGATCTCTGAGTTTCTGTGGTGGTTTTCACAGTTTGGGACGGTGAAGAAAGGACAGCAGGCACTGGAGGCTGGTAGCGGTGCTGGTAGCCGAATGGCCTCAGATGGTAAGTGTAGTATTCAAGGGTGTACATGAGCACAGGATCTACGTAGTGGAAAGACACTGCTAGATCAGAGCAGCACTGAGGACCCTGTACGAGAAAAACACACACAACAGATGCTGAGATGATATTATGTTTACAAGTGATCACAGATAATTTGCTTTAAAGAAATATTTTAGGTTTAGCAGCTTGTGTCATAATGTTGATTACCACAGGGGTCTCCAGATCCCAATAGGGAACATTTGAAAAAAGTCAGATATTAAAGATATAGCTTATTAATGCCATTAAAAATAGAATTAAATAAACAACTTAGTAAAATAAACAATACATATACACAACAATAATATACAAACAATCAGATTACAATACTGTAATATTTATAATAATTTTGTTTTATAAAAAATAGATATAATAAAAATTTAAACCAAAACATGACTAAATATTAACCTAATTTTTCGGAAATTTGATTAAGATAAATTAAAATAAAGCAAACATATAAAAGTGAGTTTTTAAAAAGTGAATAAATGTGCAAATATATATACAAAATTAAACAATTATATAGTATAACTTTATAGAACTTTTTTCTTTTAAAAAGCAAAAACAACTTTTAAAAAGTCTTTAAAAACCTGGGTAACAGAGTGTGATGCAAGTGAATAAGGTCAATCTGTAAACATTACAGTTCTTTTCCTCTTTTGGCATTGACTAGATGTTTAGCTGAAATAAAAACCTGGCTTTCAGCTAACTTTCTAAAATTAAAAATGACAAAACTGAAGCCCTATTCATTGGGACTAAAAATGTCTTGGATAAATCAGATAATTTTAAAAGAGCACAAATTGTCTTGCTCTACAGTGCAAGAGTTTGAGTGTCTTCTTGGACAGCACACTCTCATTTGAAAGCCATATCAATAATATTATGCGTACTGCATACTTCCACCTGCATAATATTACTCGTCTCCGCTCCTCTCTCACATCCAATAACACAGCAGTTCTCATCCATGCATTAGTTACTTAACGTTTTGACTACTGTAATGCACTTCTCACAGGGCTTCCTTCAAAATTTCTCCATAAGCTCCAACTGGTTCAGAACCATTTGTTTTCGTATATCTTTTGATGCTTGTTTTTAGGTGACCTTGGGTGTCCAGAAAATTGCCATTTATAAATAAAATGAATTATTATTATTATTATTCATTTTCTTTTCGGCTTAGTCGCTTTATTAATCTGGGGTCGTCACTGCGGAATGAACTGCCAACTTATCCAGCATATGTTTTACGCAGCAGATGCCCTTCCAGCTGCAACCCATCACTGGGAAACTTGCTGTGAGGCAAGAGCGCTACCCACTGCGCCAACGCGTCACCCCATATTGATTTCAATAGAAGACAAAAAAAAACTAAATGTATTAACATTGGTTTGATTACCAGCATTCTTTAAAATATCTTCTTTTATGTACAGAAGTAGAAAACATAAGTAAGAAAGTTTGGATTAAGTGGAGTTGCGTAGTAAACTATTAAAAAAAAAATTTCAAGTATTCCTAAAAAGCTATTATTTTCTGAAAGAAATACACAACTTCATCATTAATCATATTAGTTTTTATAAACACACTTTATAGCACTGAAACAGCCTTTGTGCCCTTTCCCGTTGCCATTCTGATTACCATAACAAGTACTAAATTGTTAATTTCTTAGGCTTTTTATTGTTATTCATTAGCTGTCTAGTCACGAATCACAATAATCACGTCCATGAAAGAAAAACTATCGACAAATGCTGCCCCCATCAAACCTATCTATTGTGGGTTTCACTTGCAATCACCTGAACGAGGGGGCGAAAATGATGAGAGATAATTTCATTCTCAAGTACATTTCTCAAACAATGTTGTTGATTTTTATTCATACCCGAAATACTACATCTTAAATGGAAAAATCCCTTTTTATACTTTGTTTTCTCTGCTAAGCGGCACTCAAGTTTTTCGAAACATTTCAAATATGTTTAAGTTTTGCCAAAGCAAAAGAAGTCCTAATTAGCTTGCTGCATTTAGGAAATGAGAGGCTATTGAATATAGAGAAATCTCAGAAAGTCACAAAAACTTTTTTTTTTTTTTTTTTTTAATTAGTTACTTTTTTTATTTAGAAAGAATATATAAAACTAATAAAAAGTGAATGCACTTTATAATGTTCTAAACATTTTAATGGCAAATAAAATTTGATATTTTGATTCTATTTATCAAAGAAGAGTTCTAAAGAAAATGTATGGGACATTCTACCAGAAACGTACTTATAAAAAATCTGACAGGGCCTGACCTCTTAGCTTGTCATCCTCAAAAAAATCATCCAAAAAACAAGCATAAAATCATACAATTCAATGACAGAACGCATCCTTGATCACTGCACTCTCAGAAAGAAATGGCACAATGTTGTACCAAAGAAGGTACAAACCCTTGTCACTGGGGCAGTACCTTTTTTGGAACTACAGTATATGGAATTAGACCTTAAGACAAAGAAACAAATTTGTACCATTGCAATTTGTTTAAGGACATGATTTATACAATGGAAAACCAAAATGTACCTTTGGTTTTTTAAAACCTGCAGATATAATATTGTACCTTCATCAAAGGTACAAATCTAATCCATGAAGGTATCACTACAGTAACAAGACACTAAGTGCCTTAACAGTGTCAAAAATGCTTACCAAACATTTAATTAAAATGCCATAAATGTTTAGTTTACAATACCTATAGTTTCATTTTACCAGTTGCTTTGTTTTATAAAACTTAATAATTAGTGTTTATGAGTTTCTTTAAACAAATGCTTTTAAATGATGATTCATGTTTTAATATGGAAAATATTCATAAAATCAATTTGCCTTTCCAGTAATATTTCTTTTCATAGTTATTGTAATATAGGAGGAGTTGTTTTTGTGCCTTTTATATTGTGTGTGGATTTATGTTTTTATTTCAAGGACAGATAATGTACGTTACTAGTAGAATGTCCCGTATAATGTTTTCAACAGAATTATTAAGCATTGATAGTAATAAGAAATATTAGAAAGAATATAAAAATAATAAAAAGTATGAATATTTAACACTGAACACTAGAGTAAAAATTCAGCTTTGCATCACAGCTATAAATTACATTTTTAAATATACTTAAAAAGAAAACCATTATTTTGAATTGTAATAATATTTCACCAAAAATATGTTTCAAAAGAAACTCAGCCAAACTCATCTGAATGCTAGTGTTAATAAAAACGAAAGTGTCTGACTTACTTCCACAATTGGGTAAAAGCAATAATTCCAGTACCAGAAGGTCTTGGAGAACTTTCCAGTAAGATGATGCTCAGGAATAAAAGGATGAAAGGTTTCTCTATGCAGCGAGTCCCTTGAGTCTCCAGCCAGCACCCCCATTTTCTCCAGACACTGCCCCATTGCCAAATCCTCCACCGGTGTGGTATGAGTGCACACTTTAGTGCTAAACCCCTCCACAAACCTTCTCAGAGCCTCTTTACTGAGCACATACCCTGCACCACCGCTCATGTAGCCCTGCTTGGTGTACGGCTTAAACCGCTTGCCAAAATATATAGGCTGCTCCGGTGTGTAGTTCGATAGGATCCATCGCAAATTGTCCACAATGACAAAAGTATCATCGTCTGCTTTGAGGAACCAGTCTGCCTCATGGCCGTGGTTCTTCAGGGCATAGTGGAAGGCACGAATGGTCTTCCAGTACAGCTGGTCTCGGCCTTCACCTGTGCCGAGGCCCACCGTGGGGAAACTGCGGTCTTCTTCTGAGCTCATAAACAGCACTACGTTACAGTGGCGACTCCATGTGTTCTTTACGTGCTGAGCTTTTGACTGGAGGTTACTGGGTCCGGTCATCACCCAGCACAGGATTCGCACTTTCCTGAACAGCTCATCAGCAATGTGACCGTTCTCTCCTGTGACATTTAAAAAGTATAGTTTATTGCTATAGAGCAGTGCAGTTTAATGCAATCAATGGAGGATTATTGGTGATTTTGTAAGTGATTTTCTTGAAAAAACATCCTATTATTTTCCTATTATTTATTTAAAGTATGGGGTGAAGCAGTGGCGCAGTAGGTAGTGCTGTCGCCTCACAGCAAAAAGATCGATGGTTTGAGCCTCGGCTGGGTCAGTTGGCGTTTCTGTGTGGAGTTTGCATGTTCTCCGGTTTCCTCCGGGTGCTCTGGTTTCCCTCACAGTCCAAAGACATGCAGTACAGGTTGAATAGTCCGTAATGTATGTACCTGTATGTGAATGAGTGTGTATGGATGCTTCCCATAGATGGGTTGCAGCTGGAAGGGCATCCGCTGTGTAAAACACGTGCTAGATAAGTTGGCGGTTCATTCCGCTGTGGCTACCCCAGATTAATAAAGGGACTAAGCCGAAAAGAAAATGAATGAATATAAAAGTACAAATTAGGAACACTTGGAAATTCGCAGTAGCTAACATATTTATATTTGTAGTTAACACCTGTTCTCCAGCAACTTCACTGGCTACCGGTTAGGTCACATATTGATTTTAACATTCTGATTTTAATTTATAAAGCAGTCCATAGGCTAGCTCCTGATTACATCTGTGATCTTGTGACGCTTTCTACTCCTGCTCGCAGTCTTCACTCTGCTTCGGGTCTTACCTCGCTACAGGCTTTTTCATACCATGCGCCGGAATTATGGACTGCATTACCCATTACCTGTTTCTCTGGACTGTTGTCAGAAGCTTCTCAAGACTCACATCTTTAGCAGTGTTTTTAATGTATGATTTATTGTCATCTTACTTATTGTTTTATTTTCTGATTTAATGTTTTTACTGATTTATTGTTTTTGCCTTGTAGTGCTTTGAGTTTGAGAAAAGCACATTATAATTAAATTGTATTATTATTATTATTATTATTATTATTATTATTATTATTATTATTATTATGATACTTTTATTTGAAATTTGAATAAAAACTGTTACCAGACAATTATAGAATAAAACAAATTTCAGCATTTTGATCAAACTAGGGTTAGGTTGATAGACGATGCCATCATCCATCGCCTACGGCACGATCCTGAGCCGGCATAGTGATCCTCTGCCCCGCCCCCGTCGCAGCAGCAACCCGCTTGCGAAAAACACACACTTAGGCCCCGTTTACACCAATACGTCTTAGTTTTAAAATGACATTTTAGAACAAAACGATCCACGTCCACACCATCTAATGACTCTTCTGTCTATTAAATCTATCAGGTAACATGCCACAGCATCAGTACACTGCTTCAATCTTTCGCTTTCACGTTTGTACTTAGTAATTTTAGCGAAAACCTCAGATACTGTTGGTTGGTTCTTGTTGGTTGTGCACCTTTTTTTTTTTTACCAACCAAGTTTGTCGAACCTATTATAACGACACAGATCACTCTGCCTATTCATGCCGAGTCCCACTGAAAAAGTGATTGACAGGTGGTAATTTGTGTGTAACTTATCTTATTCATAAATAATTAATTAATAATTAATGCCTACGACGATGATGACATAGTCCATCGTGATGTTTCACATTAGCTATCGTATGATGCCAAATTGGTCGACGTTGCCCAACCCTAAATCAAACCCATACTCAGTAAACACAGTAAATTCAATAGATCCTGTAAATGCTCAGTTTTTTTTTTTTACTGTTAGTGGTTAACCTGGGAAAGACCTAATAAATTTAATTGTTATTATTATTATTATTATTACCACCAACAATATCCTCACACAATCTAGTTTATTTATATGTATACAAATATGATAAGTTAACATTAGTGTCATCAACACTAAAGTGAAATATATCAATTGTAATTATATTCATTCATTCATTTTCTTTTCGGCTTAGTCCCTCTATTAATCTGGGGTCGCCACAGCAGAATGAACCGCCAACTTGCATGTTTTTACGCAGCGGATGCCCTTCCAGCCGCAACCCATCTCTGGGAAACATCCACACACACTCACTCACACTCATACAATACGGACAATTTAGCCTACCCAAATCACCTGTACCGCATGTCTTTGGACTGTGGGGGAAACCGGAGCACCCGGAGAAAACCTATGCGAACGCAGGGAGAACATGCAAACTCCACACAGAAACGGCAACTGACCCAGCCAAGGCTCGAACTAGCGACCTTCTTGCTGTGAAGCGACAGCACTACGTACTGCGCCACAGCATCGCCCATTGTGATTATATGTAAGTCATATATATAAATTACCAGCCAAACAGGTAACAAGTGTTAAAAAAAATTGTAAAAGAAAGTTAACTGTTTAACTAATCATTAAAACAAATAAGAAATACAATTCAACTAAAGAAATTTGTAAATTTTTGCTTAGGGTGGAAGCTAAAGGATTAAAAAGTGTTAAACTACAACTACAACAGAGAAGAAATGACCACAAAAGATGCATTTCTGCAGCAATATCAGATTAATTACCACTGTTGCAAAATTAGTCTATATTATAAAAGCACTTTTAATCTTTCCATAATCAAAAATGGTCATCACCATCAAGTCAAAGTGATTTATGTAATTTGTCAGACAACAAACATTGTATTTACCTGCTTTATCTCAGATGCATCCATGTTATCGGACACTCCATGTAATAAATTAATCATGGCTGACAGTGAATACTGTGGTATTGCCAACTTAAAACACTTATTTCTGCACAATGCTGCTGCTACGCAATGTTAGTATTTCAGTCTAATACAGATTAGTGCACTTTTAAAAAATATTCTAATCTTCTAATGTAAATTGTGTATAAAATGAAGACCTTGCAACATACAGGTATATTACAGTGCTCAGCATAATTGAGTACACCCCATTTATATTTAGATATTTATTATATATTTATTATATATTTATTATATTATTAGCCCCCTTAAGAAATATTTTTGTTATACAATAACTTGCCTTTTGCCCTTATTTACCTAGTTAACATAATTAACCAAGTTAAACCTTTAAATTGCACTAAGCTTAATTGTGACATCTTGAAAAATATTTAGTAAAATATTATGTACTGTCATCATGGCAAACATAAAATAAATATGTTATTAAAACTATTATGTTTAAAATGTGTTGAAAATAAATCTCTTATTTCAGTAAAACGGGGACAAAAATATACAGGTGGGCTAGTAATTCTGCCTTCAACTGTATATCTGGAGGGTGAATTTTTTTTACTTGATTGTATATAAACATAAATGGTGCACACCTGGCTGGTTAGGATGCTTGAGGTTGATCAGGGCAGATCCTTCAACTCTCCAGGTAAGGTTGGAGGTGTTTTGCTCTTGGCTTATTGGAGGAGACAGGCTGCTCTTGCCATTGCTCTGCCAGCTGAAGCTCTCCTCAAACCAAACCTGCCTCAGGAAGACGTACAAGCTACAGCTGCCCACCAGGAAGCCCAGGGAGAATGCGCACCTTGAACTGCCTGCTTTCATGATGACCATTCAGTGATCCCTCCCGGATCAGTCACTGCAAGGTTAGAAAGATAAACACCAAGAATGATATTAATGACAATATATATATATAATACCGTTGACAAATACACAATATTTACAAATGATTGGAACTCATTAGGGCGTCACGGTGGCACAGTAGGTAGCACGATCACCTCACAGCAAGAAGGTCACTGGTTCAATCCCCGGCTGGGTCATTTCTATGTGGAGTGTGCATGTTCTCCCCGTATTCACGTGGGTTTCCTCGGGTGCTCCGGTTTCCCCCACAGTCGAAAAACATGTGGTATAGGTAGGCCCACACGGAATCTGCACGCGCAGAATTCCGCGGATTTTCCGCAGATTTTTAGCCCATCATTAATTCTGTTTATTTACTTGAGTAAATGTGTGCAAATCAATATTTATTCAGTTTTTAAATTAATTACAGTAATATTATTGACTAATATAAAAATGTTCATCGGATTTATGTACAATGCAGTTTGTAAAGTAATATTTTCTGTCTTTTAGTAGAGATATTATATGAGAGACTTGCTTTGTTTACCAAATAAAGTGAATCTATTTGAATTTGCATTTTAAACACTAAATAAAAGTTAAAAAGATAATATTTTTATTTCACATATTAAGGTTTTAATTATGATACTCCCAAAATAATTCCGCAGATTTATACCAAAATTTTCAGCAAAAATAGCAAAAAACGTCCGCAGATTCCGTCTGGCCCTAGTTATAGGTGAACTGAATAAACTAAATTGGCCGTAGTGTATGTGTGTGAATGCAAGAGTGTATGGGTGTTTCCCAGTGATGTGTTGCAGCATGAAGTGCATCCGCTGCATAAAACATATGCTGGATGAGTTCCGCTGTGGTGACCCCTGATTAATAAAGGGACTAAGCCAAAAAGAAAATGAATGAATGAAAGAATGAATGGAACTTAATAACATACACATGTAACTGTCAGGTCTGATGTGTATGACACCTTTTGTGAATCTGCAGTACATTTTTCATGAAAAACTGTTTTGCAGAAATTACTCAAAATTTACTCCTACATTTAAAATGGTTTCATGAATAAGGCCTAGTATTTTTATGCTGTTGGTTTTTTTAAGTGTGCGGTGCAGTTGTTCTGTCTGCCCAAAATACTGAAGCTCTTCAAAGCAGGGTGGATTCTGATAGGGTTTCAAAGATTTTGAGTTATATCTTTATGACCATTTAACAGTCTAATCATTATTTTATATATTATTATTAAAATAAATTATATTATTATATAATTCTCATTTTAATTTAAAGTTTAGACTAAAAAATATTAAAACTATAACTAAAATATGAACTAAAATAATTGTAAAACGAATACAATATTGAATAGATCAAACACTTAATTGCATTTAAAAATGAACAAAACACACAGGAATATATTTAAAAAAACAATTAAATTATAAAGAATTTTAATAAGACAAAAGCACACAACCAAATTACTAAGTGTGAAAGTGTTGACAGTGTGACTGTCAAAATGTATCTGTAAAATTAAAAAAAAATCTGTAATGTTTTTGTAAAATTTAAATTTTAATCTAAATCTAAAAAAGATATATCCTTATTAACGAAACAATGTTTCAATTATATAAAAAATAACAAGCATATATCCGTTTTCAAGATATACTGCGGTTTGGAAAAGACAAACCAAAATTTTCCATTATACCGTTCCTAAGGTATGTGTAAGATTTTTGTTTGTTTGTTTGTTTGTTTAGGACAACAGTCTCCAGCAGAAAAGATATGCAAAGATGCTGTTTTAAATTGTAAAGAAATCCGTGTTTTGAAACAAATGAAGACAGCAGAAGTCAGTGATTCATTTAAATAATTCAGCCTGACATGTTTACTGCTAGGCGTCACAGTAGCGAAGAGGGTAGCATGATCCCCTCACAGCAAGAAGGTGGCTGGTTCGAGCCTCGGCTGGGTCAGTTGGCTTTTGTTTGTGGAGTTTGCATGTTCTCCCCATGTTCGCGTGGGGAAAGAAAATGAATGAATAAATCAATTAATGTTGACTGCACCAAAATATATTAAATGTTTTTCAAAATAAAACCTAGACTAGGGGGTTTACCTAGACTTTTAAAAAGAACATATTTAAAGCAGTAATCAAAACACCGTCAAACCGTGATATTTTTATCCAAGGTTATCATACCGTCAGAATCCTTTATTCGCCCATGCCAAATTCGATTCTTTTCTTCCTTTCCTTCTGTCCTGACAAGATAATTGTACTATTTCTTTTGTTTTATAAAGAGATTCATCATTTTAATAAGTGTTTAATGTTTATTTTATTACTTTAAAAATTATATACATTTTAATTTTTACAATTTAAATATAATTTAAATTTCAACCCCATCTCATATTTTATTAGATACTTTCTGAATTACTATAAATTGAAAAAAAATTTAATGAACTTTTTGAGTTTCTCTGCAGACCATTTCAAGCATGTAAAGGCCATTTTCTACAAAGGATTTTGCTGCTACTAGGTTACAATAGTTCATAAGCTGGTTACCTCGTGTGCCTGATAAATCTTGTTTCTAACCCTCATTTCCCAGAATTAAGCACCTGCTGCTGCCAGGCCTTTAGACATGCTGAAATGTCAATCTAACAAAACTGGCATTCAGCTTTACTATAATCACCTATTCGGTTTAAGAAAATATTCCCCCACAAAAAACAACCCCCTACAAATCCTGCTCTAATCTGTTCTTTTCCCAATACTATTAGAAGACAGAATACTGCATGGAAATTTACTCACATATTATGGACTACATTTTCTAATGAAATGATAAAAGAAGTAGAATTCTCTGTATTACTGTGATATGTGGTCAACCAAACAACGCATGCACTTGTTTAGACAATAAAAGCTGCATTACAGTGCCAAGACAAAGGCCCGTACCTTGCATTCCTTATCTCCCCTGTGCAAGTCTCTCACAGTCGCAAAGAATGCTCTCAGCTCCGGTCAGTTTCATGCCTTCTGTCTTTATTCCCCTCAGTATCGGCGTTTTGAGAGGAGAGGGGACCGTCAGGTTGCTTTCGAGCGCGCGCTGTGACGTCTGCACGTAAACACGCGTTGAGGATTCGATTCTTCGGTTAAAGGCCAGGGTGTGTGCAAGTCATTTTTGCCCCGAATGAGTATACGGCTTGTGTTTCACCATATGGTTAACAGGCCTGTTTATTTGTGCGTTGCTACCGGACAACAGATCCCCTGTCATGAACGACCGGGCGGCCTGTGTCATCAGTGGCATCACACACACGGACCGCTGCATTGAAGCGTTTGATTGGAGGAATGGACGGTTTGTTGCCATGAGTGACTCCTCCCACTAGGGCATTCGCTCATCACGTTTGATGTTTATAATTATTATCAAAATAAAATGGACTTTTATGTTTCGATTGTAGTTAACTCAAGGTACACTAAATTATTAATAATTTATTTTGTATTTTATAAAAACTGACTGTAAAAAAAAGCCTTTTTTTAATGTAACTAATTAATTTTACTGTACCAGAATGAAACCACAACTAATCTATACAGTGCTCAGCATAATTAAGTACAACCCATTTTGAATATGAATATTTGTACCCATTTCTCAGTTGATATAGGCAATGTATTTTTGGTGCATTTAAACAAAACAAATTTATTAAACAGATATGTTCATTAAAATAATATTTTGGTCACCAAACATATTTAGAAATTGAAAGATAATCAATTAAATTCAAGCAAAATATTGCAAAAAAAATGTACAACCTACAAAATTTCAACTAAATTTTTAATTATTATTATTACCATCATTATTATTATTGCTTCTCTTGATTTTTCCTGTTTTTAAAATTTGTATTTAATATTTTTCTAACATACACTGTTAAAAAAAATCTGTAATTTTACTGTTTATTTCCGGCAGCTGGGGCGTGGGAATTAACGGGCGTTAAATTACAGAAACTGACTGTACAATAACAGAGGTTGAATCACAGAAATTTACCAGAAATTAAAATTTAAGGAAATTTCTGTAATTTAATGTTTGTTATTTTACAGTAAATTTCTGTAATTTAACAGCTGTTATTTAACTTTTTTTAATAAAAAGATTTTTACGAAGGGGCGATGCGGTGGCGCAGTAGGTAGCCTCACAACAAGAAGGTACCTGGTTTGAGCCTCGGCTGGGTCAGTTAGTATTTCTGTGTGGAGTTTGCATGTTCACCCCGTGTTCCCGTAGGGTTCCTCCAGGTGCTCCAGTTTCCCTCACAAGTCCAAAGACGTGCGGTACAGGTGAATTGAGTATGCTAAAATTGTCCGTAGTGTATGTGTGTGAATGAGTGTGTATAGGTTTCCCAGTAATGGGTTGCGGCTGGAAGGGCATCCGCTGGATGAGTTGGCGGTTCATTCCGCTGTGGCAACCCTAGATTACTAAAGGGACTAAACCGAAAAGAAAATGAATGAATGAATGAAAATTTGACAGAAATAAACTGTAGAATTACAGATTTTTTTTTTTACAGTGTTTAAATTTGGACCGTAAGTTTTTGGACCGTTATCGTAAGTTATTTTGTTAGATTAGCTCCAGATTTGGCTTCAGTACTGACTAATCTAATTAATATGCACAAATATAATATTGTATAGCTTCATATTAAATCTGATCTATCTATCTATCAGTCTATCTATCTATCAGTCTATCTATCTATCTATCTATCTATCTATCTATCTATCTATCTATCTATCTATCTATCTATCTATCTATCTATCTATCTATCTATCTATCTATCTATCTTGTACGATTTCTGCGTAAAATTAGTCATTGTTTTGCAAGGAACACTTCTCTCAGGTACCGGTATTTTAACAATTAAAATTAAACTTGTTTCGCATTTGAACGGAGTTAGCCACTAGATGTCCCTATTTACTCGACTTTCAGACCTGAGAGGCTTATCTAGTTTAACGTCTATGTCAAATGAAAAAAGAAGACCAAAAAATACATACAAAGAAATGCATTTTTAATGGTAGAGTATTAACATTTTCTGCTCGGTTTTGCTCAACCATATTGAATAATTACATATTAAATAAACAAATGTTCTCAACAACTGTCTGAAATGGAAATTAATCTAATTAAAACGATTAAAATATTATAGACTATTTTGGATTAAAATATTATAGAATATTTTAATACAATAATACCTATACCAACTTCTAAAATGCAATGCTTTAAATGTTAAATGTTTAAACGTTGTAGACAGTGGAGGACTTAAGAGTCTGTTAATAAATTTTACTACTGTTATTAAATTTGAATACTTTTCTGGATGCATGTTTATTTATTTTTTTGGCGAATGTAAAAATCTAATTCTTCAGGTAGCCTACAAACTAGTGCAAAACACTTACCAGGCGACATGCAGTAGCTATAACCCTAACGGAATGTCTAATATTAATAATAATTAACCAGTTTAGGTTGCACATTTATTCGACGTGCTATTGAACTTTCCACTTTTCTTCTTTTCCAGCAACACATTAGGCTACTTACCTACAATTCTAAACGTGTAGCCTGGGTATTGACGATTTGTTTTAATATATTTTATTTTTCTCTTGTCGCTGTATGTTAGACGTGTTAATGTGCGTGAAATCTCCATGCTACCATTAACTCACTGCTAAAGCAAGCGGAAGAGACTCGTCCACTCCACTGTTCTTTCACTCTCTTCACACGCGCCTGTGCTCTTAAGACAATTAAATGGATTTTGGATTCACTCGGTTTTTAGGGTAAGGCTTTAAACTACTAACTATATTATTATTATTTTAATGTTTAAAATGTACGTGATTGACCTTGAAAAACAAAACCTTACTTAACGTCCTCAAAAGAAATTGGAAATTGTCACATTGTGGATGTAGCCCATGTCTCATGACTGTTTTATGCTTTCGATGAATAAATGATAGGATAACTTTTTAAACATCTAAACTCTATTGAGTTGTCCTATTTGAACCTGATCAAAGTTGATATTTTCTCCACTTTAGGCAAAATAAAGTATAAAAAGAAATAGCGTGAGAATGACGTCACAGTTCTCAACCAGAATAAGAGAAAGATGCTTTACGTGATGCATTACAATTTTTCTTTGTTTTGGAAAATGTGTTATTTGATTTTATTGACACAGAAAATAATACCGAGAAAGCATTGTATTTTATCAATCTTTTACGTTTACTTGTTAAATACCACATTCATGAATGCAAATTCTCCAATAAGAAACCGCTTTTTAAGGTATTCATAAAAGAATTGAAATACTATTTTTGAAACACTTTCTTGTTCAGGAAACACATAAGGCTAAGAAAACACTATCTTGTCATGCCCTATTTAAAATTTCCATGTGACATCAGTACTTCATTTTGAATTACTTACACTCTTAATATTTTATTTTTATTTTAAGCTTTACTTTATATGTTTTTCTTGTTTAACTTATTGTATTTTGTTTTCATTTTATGAATATTGTGCCGGTTATTAATTTTTGTATTTTATTTATTTAAATAATGTTCTTTTCTTTACTGCTTTATCCCGCTGGCTTCCTCTGTGTTCCTTCTATGATTCACAATGTTTCATTATACTGTAGTAATTACTGACCATTTACTGTTCGATAAAAAATAAAAAAGATGCTTAACATCTATATTTGGTGACATAGATTGGGAATTGTTTTGGCTTCGTCGGAAAAAAAAACAATATTTTTATGTAATAAAGCTGTCGAAGTCTCAATCAAAATCATTCATAATTGCTACCCAATAAATACCAAATTAGCTCAATTTAATAACAACATTTCCTCTAAATGCTCATTTTGTACTCAATAAGACGAAACACTAACTCATTTATTTTAGGAGTGCACTTACTGTAAAGTGTTTTGGGTTGACTTTTACAGTTTCATTACAAAATTATTATTTCCAAACTTTTGTATTTTCCCAAAAAAAGTATTCTTTGGTTACTCTCTGAACTTAGATCCTTCTCGTTGTAAATTTATTATTAATTTATTGCTTTTTTTCTGTCTAAATTTTACATCCATAAAATGTACATTTTCAAAGAAACATCTGTACTTTTATTTTCAGAAAGGATTTTGATTTATATGTGAACTCCTTAAAAGACTCTAATAATTATATTGCACTTGTTTAATTGGCTGGAATTTTATTTGTGTAACCCTTTTTGTCTCTTTGTTCATTTTGTATCTTTGTAAATGTTCTTTCTTGCATAATAATAAAAAAAGAGATGCTTTATTTAAACGTTTCAATAGCCTACAGAAAATTAATATACCAGAATATGTAATAATACAAAACAATACAGGCTAGAGAGCTAGAGCACTGCAGATTAATCAATATTAACATTAATTTATTGCCTTGCACACATGCCCTTTGGTACGCAAGTGTGTCTATATTAAATGTATTTTTAGTTGTTGTTTTTTTTTACCTCTACAAGATTGATTTCCTCATTTTCAGATTTGATAAATGTTATATTTGTTTTTAAAACTCATTATTTAAATGTGTGTGTTTAAGGGTTTGGCTATATTTGTGAAGGTTAAATGTATTTACTATTTAAACTGCGAAGCCCGAACATAGACTTCTGAAATATACCACTGAGTTAAACAAAATGCTTTAGTAGTCATACAAATCTCTGCATGTGTGAGCACATGGATAGTTAAATGTTTGTAGGAAGCTTTGGTTACTGATTGCTTACAGCACAAAGTCCTTATTATTTAGAAGTTTATTATTTCTATAAATGATGAGAGAGTTGCAATTTTGGCCTGATCCAAATTCTATTTTTTACCCCTATCGCTTCCTCTACCGCTTCCCCTTGGCTCTTAAAACAGAGTGAGAAAGGGAAGGGCTTCAATTTTTACCCCTTAGAAATGGCACACTACAACACCAGCACACATCATCATGACGTCGCAAGCTATTACTTCATATGAGATCAACAGCGGTGACTGCTGTAGTGATTTTCAGTTGCATTATTTTTGGGTATTTATCTTTAGGAAATCACAGAAGGCAACAGTATCATGTTATCTTGACAATATAATGTGGCAATAAGATTGGTAACTGTACTGTGCATTTACTCCGTGGCCATATTTATCTAAACACACGAAAACATCATTAACGCTATATCAGACACTGTAAAAAGGTCATTCCCAGCCACTAGACTTTTCCGACGGGTTATTCGAGTGTCATTGTGATGCAAATGTATGTAGTGGGACTGCTATATAAGTGTTATTAGGGATTACAGACAGCAAAGTTTAGCAGGGTTTTTTTTTGTATTTTTTTTTTTTATATAAGTATGACAATAAAACACGAACGCCGTTATGAATGTATTAAAACATTTGCTTGTTTGTTGTAAAAATTCATAATAATGACAAAAAAAATACTAATTTGTGCATCTCCTGACTTCCGTGTGCAGCCATTTTGCTGTTGTAGATGGTGTATTCTGGGAAATTTTTGTATCCCTTGGTTTCGAGTGTGGTCCTAAAAAATCTTGGTTTCAAGGGCTCCTTACAAGGGTGTAGGTTTGCACTTGACATTGGTGGTGACGGCAATCAAGCAACAATTTGACAAAATTGTTGGAAATATTTTTTGGTACATCAAAAAGTGTGGTTATGATAACCATCCGACAAGATAGTCCAGCAAAAAATAGTTCCTAAAATGTCACTAGAATGCCATATTTATACCTCATAATTTAATAGAAAATTCAGGCAAATAACTGCAAAAAGGTTCAGTTTTTCAGATAAAAAATAACCACCCCTTTTTAATAATCTGGCTACAAGCCTGATAGTGTAATGTTAAAAAATGTTTACTATCTGATAAAGACAGAGTTTAATAAAGACTTTATTTTAGCCATAGTGCAAATGAAACATGTCTCATATATCACATGCCTATACGCAGGCTGTATTCTTTCTGACAATTTGTTTCAAGCGAAAATGTACATGCTACTCTGAGAGATTAGGAGAACTGGCAGTGATCATATACTTTAGCTGTTTATTCTGCAGTTTGTTTTCAGGGCATATTATTGACAGACTAGCCTAGTATATTAGACCGCTATAACGATCGACTCTGCATTAAAGCGGAGAAAAACACAAGCATTAACGGCATTATCATGATGGACTCATTCAGTAGCGAACTTTTACACTTTCTTGAAAAAAAGCTCCTTATGTCCTTTTTTTGGTGCCACTATCCTCACTTGTGTGTGTCACACACCCCATTCTTGCACAGGGAAAAAAAAACATTTGGCTTCTTGTATCTGAATGCAGCCATAGCCTCTTACATGATAGCAGCGAAAGGAACAGCCTATAAAAGTGCCCATATGCGTTTTGGAGCTGAAAGGACCCAAGGAGAGAATGTGATTTAACTCTTCTTGCATGTCTACACTGTAAAAAGAAAAATCTGTAATTTTACGGTTTTACGGTACAGCTGGGGTGCAGGAAGGGGTATAATTGGAATTGGCGCTTTGAATGCACATTTTTTTTTTTTTAACTTTTCCACGATGTAAGGGCCCATCTATTTTTCCTATGACGGAACTAACAGCATGGGTGAAGGTTAAATGCATGTAAGCCTTTTAGCACATGTGAAAAGAAATATTTTTATTCATTAAGATTTATTTTAATTTGTTTCCAACTCCGAATTTTAATCTGACTCCAATTTATAATAATTTTAGATTTATCTAATTCATGCTGATCACCTTATAGGTTGTGATTCGGTCTAATTTAGATTGATTAACCTAATAAATCCTTATTCTCAAGTAATGGTTCATCGTTTACCCGAAGTCGCGTAGAGTCAGTATGCTGGCCAGTTACATCTGCTCAGGGACACATCCTCGCCAGTTCCGATTCTTAGCCGATAAGCTAATTTCCTTTAAGTAATAATAGCCCCATGCTTGCTCATACTTAAAGAAAAGTTTGATTTAGCTTAGTCAAAGAATATAACTGAAAGCTACTTCCTTTAAGCAATAATTGGCCGCCCCATGCTTGCTCATACTTAAAGGAAGTTTGATTTAGCCCCCTAGATTATATCATACTAAGTCAGTGATTGTCAGAAATCACCAGGTCTCTAATGCTGTGCCCATGCTCCATCCATTGAGCCTGAATGTATGACGAATCCTGGTCGTAGGCTGCGGAAACATCAGCCTAAACAATCTACTAGATTTAAAAGATTTCAGGAGATATTAAAGTTAAACAAGAATTTTACATTTATTTGTCAGGCAAAGATTTTCCATTCCAATTCACATAACTAAACAAAATAAGCCAATCAAGATTGTACAACATCAATTAATCGAAGATACATTTAAGTTAGAGATTAATACCTGACCGTGTAGAAATACATTGCAGCATATAAGTCCTGATGCAGAGCTCAGAGACTCACAAACTGCAATGGGGTATCCTGCCTACAGAATCCCCCAGACACTTCAGCACCCTTTGCCTAAATACTCAAATCATCATAAATTCAACACAATAAAAGCTTCACCAAGACTCTTGCCTGGTCATGAGTTGATGTAAAGACCATTTTCCCTGGAGTGGAGCATCTGGCAAAGATCTTATCAAAGTCAAAACCCAAATTAACTGATATAAGGGAGATTGTAAAATATTATAGTGAAATTAGGACCACTTTACCAATCACACAGAGACATTTAAAATGACACCAATCATGAATATAAAGCCACAAGATACACCATATTAAAAACTTAAACATTCTGTGTGGAATGTGAGTGAGCTGCTCTGGTGGAGAAGGTAAAGTCCAGGGCAAAGAGGGGGGCTCAGGATGCATGATCGAGACAACCCGAACAACTGGTTTTCTAGCAGATCTTCTTCTCAGATTAGAAAGTTTATTGTTTTAGTGCTTGACCATTCTCGTGGTCTTGTCTCGTGTGGAGCTCCATAACCGTTTTCAGGGTTTAATATTATGGAGAGATATAGCCATCCTTACAACGATTACTACGATTAAGGCCAAAATTTTATCTGTGTAGATCAGGGGTGGGCAAACTCGGTCCTGGAGGGCCGGTGTCCTGCACAGTTTAGCTCCAACTCAATCAAACACACCTGCTTATAGATTTCTAGTGATCTTGAAGACACTGATTAGCATTTTCAGGTGTGTTTGAGTAGTGTTGGAGCTAAACTCTGCAGGACACCGGCCCTCCAGGACCGAGTTTGCCCACCACTGGTGTAGATGAAACTGCAAAATTTATATGTAAATATATATTTTTAATATATTTTACATTAATGTTTTTAAGCATTAGGCGAATAAACTTTCAATGAGGGGTCAGAAGTCTCTTAGATATTATTCCGATATCTTCATTTGTGTTCAACTATGTCGACTCAAGTGTCATAGATAGGGAATGATAGGAGGTTGAGTAAATAATGACAGAATTTTTATGTAGGGGTGAACTAACCCTTTACGCAATTGCCACCAACATTATTTGAAGTGTATGAAGATTCAGTTTATTCTAGTTTCTAGTCTTCACAGATAGAAAGTATTTTATGGTATCTTGCTTTGACGTAAAACCACATTCGCTCTGTTGTTTCCAGGCAGCTAATGGTTGATGCTGATGGTTTATCATAAACACTGCGAGTAAGAGATGACGAAGCTTAATTCTAAACAAAATCACTACAGAAAGTTCACTCAATAATCCGAGGATGCACTGGAGAATTATGATGTACTGTAAAACTCAAATTTAATTTTGATTGAAAAAACTGCCTTAAATCATTTAAGTTTAAAGCTGGCTTGTGCTGCCCATTTTACACAAGTTGATATTATTAAAAGTTTATAACTTACTGTTTAATTTGTCAGTAGTGTAAATAAACACCCCTTTAACCCAGGCAAAAAGGCCTCAATCCTCAGTGAACCATTCGATTCGCATCCCTTTAAATAAATTGTTCCTGGAGATCTACCTTCCTGCATATTTCAGTTGCAACCCATATCAAACACACCTGCATGCAATTATCAAGTGCTGTTCAAGTCCTAATTAATTAGTTCAGGTGTGTTTGATCAGGATTGGAGCTAAATTCTACAGGAAGATAGATCTCCAGGAACGAGGTTGAGCACCCCTGCTTTAAATGCTTATGAACTACTGCTCACCTCGCTGCTCTCTGAGAGGTAAGACGACGACGAATAGCTGTGATCCTCGAGCTTCTGCTGAATTTTGTTTGTATGACTGATATGGAGGAGTATTTGAAGATGTTTACACATTGTGATGATAAAATGTGAGACCATCTATCTCCCACACGTATAATTGACGTAATTGATCATTGCTTAACATTGCATTATTACCAATGTATTTCTAACAAAATCTTCCTATGAAAAGGGACCCTGCTCTATTTAACAAATGAGCTCAAATTGCAGTCTCTGAGGTTGCTGGTGCTAAACCACAGCACAACACTCACAAACACTCTCTGCATATGCATGATAATGGTCTGATTCTAAACACCAGTGAACTGAAGCAGGCAAGTATTAATATAAACAAACGAAACAAGCAATGAAAAAATGTAGACATCTACTGTTACCTCTTTTGAAGCTACTGTTTAAGGATTACACGGAGCCTCTACATCTAAACACAGAGCAGAAAAACATTTGCTATTTGTTACATAGAAGTGTGAGGAGGAAGTAGTCTATAGTTTGTTGCAGGTTGGAAGGTGCAAAGCACTAGCTAGGCATGTGTAAACTCGCATGAAATGATAAAATCTCGCTGCATATTTTCTTTTCATCTTGCTGTGTCTGAGCTGGCAGAATCTTTTTTTCAATAAAGTACACTGAAAAAAATGGATTTCTGCAAAATTGTTGCACACAATTTATATGGGTTGAATTTAAACAGACAGCACGGTGGCACAGTGGGTAGCATAATTGCCTCACAGCAAGAAGGTCACAGGTTCGAGCTCCAGCTGGATCTGTTGGCATTTCTGTCTGGAGTTT
The DNA here is from genome assembly GCF_903798145.1 of Danio aesculapii. Taxonomy (NCBI): domain Eukaryota; kingdom Metazoa; phylum Chordata; class Actinopteri; order Cypriniformes; family Danionidae; genus Danio; species Danio aesculapii. The sequence continues at coordinate 20,204,003 of NC_079457.1, forward strand.
GCATGTTCTCCCCGTGTTCGTGTGGGTTTTCTCCAGTTGCTCCAGTTTCCCCCACAAGTCCAAAGACGTGTGTGTGTGTGTGTGTGTGGGGGGGGGGGGGGGGGGGGGGGGTGTTTCCCAGTGTTGGGTTGCAGCTGGAAGGGCATCCACAGCATAAAACATGTGCTGGATAAGTTAGTGGTTCATTTCGCTGTGGTGACCCCTGATTAATAAAGGGACTAAGCCAAAAAGAAAATGAATGAATGAATGAATGAGTTTAAACAAACAACTTGCATTTGTTCAATTAAATGTAATGTTCAACTTAACTTGTTTGTTTAAATTCATCCTAAATACATTTACAACCACTTACATAAAAAGTTGTAAGTTCAAGGAATCATCTTTGAATCATTTATAAAAAAAAAAAAGTGTATGGGTTTTGAAGCATAAACTTTAAAATAAAGGCAGTGATTCAGATAGCGGCATTTACATTGGATCTGAGAGCTGTGTGGAAGTGGAGGATTTTCAGTCTAATATTGTGGTGATATTACTGTAACTATAAATCATTTTGACTAAGGTGTGTCTTTAAAAACAGAGTACTTCTGACAATGCTAACTAACTTTGCCATCTGAATAAACAAACAAAGAACAATGATCACACACTTACCAAATCTGTAGAGAACAATCAACAAGAACCGTGTCTTTTTTTTTTTTTTTTCTTTTTTTTTTTAAAGTTGCATCTCATTCACAGTAGAGCACGCTAATTGGTTTGAACAAAGTCTTTCTCATGAATTATTGAACAGATGTGCAGAAAACTCAATGACATCACTTTGTACTGGCTGGAGTCTCCAATTGAAATGATCTAGTCTCCGTGATGTTGCTTTAAGCTAGGCTTTTTTCTCCCATAGACTTCCATCAAACACACGCGAATGCATCAGACCGGAAACACAAGGTCATGCGTCTAGTTTCACATGTTGCTGCGGTGCAAAGTTCAAGTTTGGTGAACTCTGACAGGCGAAATCGCATCACTTGACTGCGTGAGACCAATCGAGGATCAAAACAGGACCTCTCTGGACAGAAATTTAAAACATGGAGCAATCGCTCGCTTTTTTTTAATGTCTTATCTTGTTTAATACCGCCCCTTTTCGCAGAGCTGTAGGACAGAATTTCTCGCACACAAAGCCCAGTGTGATCGCAGCTTAAGTTTCTTTTCAAACCTGAAGGACTAATTTGCTCTAAACAACACAAAACAACCAATTTTCACTTTTTAGTGAACCATGTGTCCTAATAGTATTTTTAACAACATGGTACATTTATGACTGTCAACATCTCAAAAAATGTGTTTTGGTGTTTTGTGACCCTTTAAAGCACAGGTCTCAAGCTCGATTCCTGGAGGCCACAGCTCTGCATAATTTTTCTCCAACCCTAATCAAACACATCTGATGCAACTAATCAAGATGTTCAAGAGAAAGCTGCGGTCACACTTTACTTTTCTTCCCATAGACTTCCATTCATATGCACGCGAATGCGTCAGACCAGAAACGCGGGGTCATGCGTCAAGATTGGCAGGTTGCTCCGGTGCAAAGTTCAAGCTTGGTGAACTCTGACCTGCGAAATCGCATCACTTGACTGCATGAGACCAATCGAGAATCAAAACAGGACCTCTCTAGGCAGAAATTTAAAACATGGAGCAATCGCTCACTTTTTAAAATGTTTAATCACCTTGTTTAATCCTGCCCCTTTTCGCAGCGCCGTACAACAGAATTTCGCACACACAAAGCCCAGTGTAACCGCAGCTTCACTAGAGACTATTAAGTAAGTGAGTTGGATGTGGTTGGAGCTTAACTATGCAGAGCTGCGTTTGAGACCATTGCTTTAAAGGTTCTACACGCAACAATGTTAATAAATAACCTTTAAGTTTTGTGCTTTAAATATAGCATTTTTGGTCATACATTTGAGTTTTTGATCAGAAAATGATAAATTATTTTTGTTTTGGAGACATTGCTTGTTTAAGCTGCAAAAGACATTTTACATCCCTTTGCACTGCCAGAGAAATACAAATGTAGGTAAATTAGCCAGGTCCTTACTTTGCATTTAAACTGAGGCTGCAGTTGATTGGCTTGTGTTTAGGTGTGACATGCAGAGATCTTTCCTGACCGAAATACAAGACAAATGCAAAGCATGGACCGGATGGTTAAGTACTGTTACGGTCGTTAATATCAGTAAGGTATATATTTTCAAAAGAGGTCTAAATCAAGTATGTGATAGTATAGATTTATAAAATCTAGGCTTCAATTGCAATCGTTTACAACTGAAAAATGTACATTATGACTTCCTAAAGCACGAGTCTGGCAGCTCAGGTATGAGAATCATTAACCTCTTGTCGTAGACTACCTGAAAAAAAAAGTCTTGTTGTGACTTCTAGTTGATCATTTGGAAAAGTGGCAGAATGTAGATTTTTCTGATGAATCATCTGTTGAACTGCATCCCAATAATCACAAGTACTGCTGAAGACCTATTGGAACTCGCACAGACCCAAGATTCTCATAGAAATCAGTCAAGTGTGGTGATGGAAAAATCATGGTTTGGGGTTAGATTCAGGATGGGTATGTGCGATCTGCAACATCAACAGAGTGGATGGCAACCTCAACAGCCTGAAGTATCAAGACATTTGTGCTTATAAGCACTTCCCCTCATAAAATGTATATAAAAACAGTGCAACACTGCACTCGTTAAACTTCTCTCAGACTTTGTCATGACTGCAGCAACAGAGAGTCAATAAAGACTGCTGTTTGAAGAAACCTCATACTTTTGAGCTGCTTTTGAATTCATAAATTCAATATCTCTTCTTTTTCTTTGTTTCAGGCAATTATGCGTGCTGTAAGTAGGAAAGCAGTAGTGGTTTTGCTGGTGGTCTTGCCACTCACAGCTATGTACTTTTACTACTGGAACTTAAACAGCATTACAACCATCAATGTGCTGCAAGGATCTGACTCTATAAAAATGATTTTAGAGAAAAGGTCACAAAGCTTGCAACATACAAATGACCACATCCCTTACCAAATCAAAGACGACATCTTCAAGTAAGAAAAGCTCTTGCACACATGCTTTGAATAGCTATAGAAATCACAAAACACTGTCTCAGTGCCACTACAAAGGAGCCTTTTGTTATGAGTATAAAATAAAAAACACTTATTTGAAATAAACATTGCCTCTTAATTTTACACTTTTTTTTTTTTTTTTTTTTTTTTTTTGCTAGTAAATGTAATTAAAGGCACATGATGTGACTAAACTTTCCAAATATGCCTTTTACCTTTTAACCAGGAGTCTTGCCTTAAACGGGTGTGTCTGTGAGGGCAACAAACCAGGAATTACATTCCCATTTTCTAAACTGTTGTTCCCTGAAATATCGGCTACTCGGCTGGAAGCAATGTTTGGAGACTCAGACCTGCAAAAAGCAAAGCAATACAGGAATAAAGAGTACCAACGTTATCGTAAGAGGTAGTGCATCATTTCACAATATTTCAGCTTTTTTTAAAAAACATTTAAGAAGGTTTTAACTTTCTTACACACTTAAATGAAATGGCCACTTAAAAATGAACATTCTGTGGTAATGTATTTACTGTCATGTTATTTCAAACCATTATGACATTTTTCTTCAGTAAAGCACAAAAGAAGACATTTTGAAGAATGCTTGGGCATTGGACACCTGAGTAAAATGTGGGTGAGTAACTGTTACATTGGTAATTAAACAGTTACTCACCTACATTGACTTCTGTAGTATTTATTTATTTTTATTTTTTTTCATAAAATTGAAGTCAATGGGAACTGGCATTTGGTATTCACATTTTACAAAATATCTTCAATTTAAGACATGTTTTGGAACATTTTTTATTTTTTTCCTTTCTGGGTTTATCTCTTGAAATATAAAATTTGTTATTTCTGTTTTCAGGGCATATACAGCTGCAGATTCACTCATCTTATCTGAAGCCAACAGCCCTCTTCAGTACCCTACACAGGGTGTGGAAGTCAGACCTACAAGGTCTATTCTAATTCCAGGTAAAAAGAAAAAAAAAGTTCAGAATCAGATAAATATACTAAATTATTATGAGAATGCAATCCCTTAAAACACCAATGGGATTGTAAACTCTGCAGTAGTCTGTAACTCTTCATTTTAAAGTACACAGATGCAGCAACGTCATTTCCATAATGACCAACACATTCACAATCAATTAGTGTGAATTTTAATCTTTTTTTTTTTTTTTTTTTTACCCAACATTGCATCTAGTTTTTCAACTGTTAAATTAAACGAAAGTATACTGTTGGTTAAAATACAAAGTATGGTGCTAATGTAAATCAACTCTGATTGTAAACCATCATAATTTGTGCGTGAAAGCACAAGATTACACATTAAGTCTGTTATTATGTTCTTAAGGTTTAAGTCTGAACCAAAAATCAGAAGTGGGCCCTTATTTGGTAAGCACAACATTGTCTTTATCACTTCATAAATATTCATTTATGCTATGTGTCTGAGGAAGTAAGTCATTTTGGCTTTAAATTACGCTCAATGCGAAAAGGCATGCTTAGAAAAAAAACAAACGCAAATATGGAAGCATCTTCATTGGTTTGACAGCACATGCACTGCATGCAAGTACCACAGACCACAATGGAAATATTTTAAAAAGATGAACTGAGAAAAAAAAAAGGTGACCTGTCTTTTGCATATTATTGATTAACTGATGCTTATCTGTGAATCATTATTAGATAACTAAATTAACCTAGCTTCAACTAAATATGAGTTAAAGGTTAATGAAAATAAATTCACCATGTTTCATTGTTAAAATGAGGACAAAATAAGTTGCAGATAAGAATAATAGGCTATTAAAAAATATCCAGGCTCTTTTAGTACACTGTAAAACTCCAAGTTAAGGGGTAGGTTAAGGTAACGTAAACCATTTGAGGAAACCAATTGCAACAAACCATTTAAGCTCAAAAACGAATCCTACTGAGGACTGTGAACTTATTTCATTTGAGTAAAAGAAGCAATTTGAGCACAGTAAAACCTAATAAATGAAGAGAACTCAAACCAACTGAGTACTGCAAAACCCCAATAAGGCAACTCAAACCATTTGAGTTAAACTAGCCTAAATGAGTGCTGTAAACTTACTCCATTTAAGATTAATTAATTAGGTATTTAACTCATTACCTTCAAGACTGAGTTCATAACTCTTTTCAAATGAGTAGAATTAACTTCCAGTAACTGGAGTTAACTACACATTTAACTTGATGAAGTTGACAATTGGGTTTTACAGTGTAGGTTAATGATGAAAAGGAGAAAATAATACAAATAAAGCGTGCCAACTTCAGTTAATTTGTTTTCAGATCAAAATGCGCATGTGCTTTGAGGATTAGCAGCACGTTTTCTTAATGTGTTTGTGTTGTAAAGATTTGCAGCACATTTTTCTATTTGTGATTGCAAGTTTTGCAGTGTGTGCACTGTCAAACTGAAGTAGATGTTTTCTAATTTGCTGATGTTTTCTTAAGTTGCAGCTATTAAGCTCTGTCGGCCACTATACATAAGAAATCTCTTTTAATACAATCTCATTTGCAGGTAGATCTGATTGCTACTATGGGAATATTCAGCACAGCAGCAGTGGTCAATGGAGTGCAAGTGGAAGGGGAAGGAGAGATGCAGATTCATTTTATGAGCAGATCACTTGCTTCACTAAACAGACAACTCGAGTTTGTTACCTATACAAACACACGGTTCCATCCCAACACAGCAGATGTAGGTGAGAACCCAAAACTACTTTTCGCATCACATTAGAAAATATTTGTTCTGCAATAAAAGCAACTCCTCAATGTCAGCATTTAAGACAAACATCAGCACAGAGCAAACAACTTCATTATTCAATTCATATATTTATAATGGAGTAGTCGTTTTGTGGCCAACATATGTTCCCTTTTTGTTCTTGTAGAAAAGGTTGCTATGAGTATTTTGTTATGACACTGAGGGGCCAGTGCCATAGCCAGGGGTTTATGGAGCAGAAAATAACTGCATTAAGCAAGCCAAGGAAAATGTAACAGGTGATTGTTACAGCATTACTGATAGCTGGAAATAGAACAGTATTCAGTTTCCAGTCATCTGACATGGCACAGAGAACAGGAGGTAAAACATCCATAGACTTGCACAACAGTCCTGTCAGGTTTCAAGATAACTAATGATCTGTAAACAAAATAATGTAAACAGAAGACCAGTTTTGAGCTTTTATCATCTGTCTGCAGTATATCAATCAAAAGTTCAGTATACATTTTAGTGATGACAAGCAGATGAGCCCACAATATAAACACGCTCTCTTAATGGATCAAATCATATGAAGCACATTTATTATGCTTGTTCACTTAGCACAGAGTTTATCATGTTGCCCGAAACCTTAACCCTACTAAATTGAATCTATCATATCACTTTCACAGATATGGACTTGTTGTGGATCTTTCAGTTCTTGTTCTTCTGCTCGGTTTAGTTCTTGTTTCTCTAGTTTCCTATCTTGTCCTCAGTTTTTTTTTTTTAATCTGATTATGTAATTGGCTGTTGTGTCTTATTTTTTGTTCCAGCGCACATACTTTCTGTTCTGCTCAGTTCTCAGTTGGATATTAAAAATTTCCAAGTTGAGCAAATATTCTTGCTCTAGTTAAGACGACATTAAATTAAGCCACCAAAACATTTATCTTAAGGGATATTTTCTATGGATGTTTTACCTCCGTGATTGTGAAACGCTTTTGAGTGTATAGCCATACACAATAAATGCGCTTTATAAATACACATTACATTACATTTTCAAATGCAGAGAACATTTAGAATTAACCATTCAGATATATTCAGAATGATTGTTTTCATTTTGTTCCTCTGTATGTCCACACGTAGCGGAATGACAATTAAGCTTAACTTGACATGACTATATGCAATTTTTGTCTTTTTTATGTTTTTAAAGTTAAAGTAAAAATAATTCATATAATTTATTGAAGATAGAAATTGAGTGAACAAAAAAGTTCTGTGAAACTAGCTTTGGGGCTTTCAGAGCAGAAATGAAAGCAGCTGCTGCTTCGACTGTTTGTTGTCTAGTTTTCCATTCATATGGAAACTCCATGAGCTTATTTCACAATATTAAATTAAAGCCATCAAAGAAATCAGGTGGACAAACAAAACGTAATAAAACACCATATGTATATGTGAACAGGCCTTGCTCGTACTTGTTATCCATTACCAAAACGCATCTTAAAATACGGCTGTGCGGCATCACAAGAAAATGAAATAAATTATAGGTTCTATGTAAAATGTCTTAGCACCATACTGTAAAACCCAAATAGTTAAGGTAACTCAAACCATTTGAGCCTGATTGCAACAAACCATAAGTTTAAAACTAATCCTAATGTGTAGTGTGAACTTAATCCATTTGAGTAAAGGAAGCATTTTGAGCACAGTAAAACCCAATAAATGAAGAGAATTCAAACCAACTGAGTACTCTAAAACCAAATAAGTAAAGCCAACTCAAACCATTTGAGAAAACCGACTGCTACAAACCATTTGAGTTAAACTAATCTATACGAGTACTGTGAACTTCATTTAAGTTGAAGTAATGAGGTATTTAACACATTACCTTCAACACTGTGTTCAAAACTCTTTTCAAATTAGTAGATTAACTTTCACTAAATTGAGTTAACTACACATTTTATTTGATTTAAAGAATATTATTTTGACTGTTGAGTTTTACAGTGTATTTGATATCAACCAAATATATTAACAAAAATAATACAATAATGTAGTATAAGCATGTTTATGTCCTTCATTTCTTTTAAATACAACTTTGCCTTTATCTGTAACAGTCCAGTTTAAAGCAGGTGCATTCCAAGCCTCCTTTACCATCAAGATTAGACATCCACCAATGCCCAAATTCTATAATCCAGCACCAAAGCTAGGTAAACATTAACATTTAATATCTCTTCTACATCATTTATTTCACAGTCATCATGTTTTGATATTGTTCTTCTTACAGAATACAATGTAAACACTTTGGTCACCATTGCCACTAAAACATTTCTACGATACGATAAACTTCAGGATTTGATCAACAGCATTCGACAGTTTTACCCCACTATAACTATAGTAATAGCTGATGACACAAAGGAGCCCAAGTCTGTAACTGGACCCTACATCGAGCATTATATCATGCCCTTTGGCAAGGTTTGAATATGCTCCTATATATAAACTCAGCTTTTTTTTGTCAGAATAACTAGATTTTGGTTTAAAATGCTGTTTTAATTACAGGGCTGGTTTGCCGGTCGTAACCTGGCAATCTCTCAAGTAACTACCAAATACGTGCTTTGGGCGGATGATGACTTTATTTTCACCTCAAGCACCAAACTGGAAAAAATGGTGGATCTTCTGGAGAAAACCACTTTGGACCTGGTGAGAAAGCCTTTTGTAATTATTTGTTCACACAAAGACATTATAGAAAGGATGTTTAGCATGAAAAGGTTTTGACATGTCAGAAGAGAACGAGCAGGAAGCAATGAGGAATGTGATTGGCTCAGACAGCCAGACCTGACTAGTCTCATTATTCCCATAATTACTTCCTCTTAAACATAGAAACAGCACATTTGTTATTTAGAAACATGATTCTTATTAGAAACTGCTTTGCGGTCACTCACAAATGTTGTGTTAAACCCAGCCATGCAATCATGGAGCTTATGGGTTTCAAAAATAAAGCGATGGCTCAATATTTGTTTCTTGAGCAATGGGTTAAAGTTTGTAAAATTGTGGAACATTTTATCTTTTTAAAGAAAACAGCCTTATCTTATTAATACCAGATTAACAATAGCATACAATTAGTTTGGAGCCAGATCAGTCTCAAAAATAATACATTTACAAAATAAAGTTTATATATGCAGAGCACAGCTCACTTTAACAAAATCCAAATTGTAAATTCAAAACATGATTCATAAATGCAACAAACAAATGTGAATTCACAAGTAAAAATGTCAAATATTTTTGCCAAACGAATTGTTTGTGTGTTTACGAATCACATTTTGAATTTACGAATTGGATTTGTGTATTTTTTTAATCATGTTTTAAATTTTACGATTTGGATTTGTGTATTTACCAATCATGTTTTGAATTTTATGAATTGGATTTGTGTAATTTTTGAATAATGTTTTGAATTTACAAGTTGGGTTTGTGCATTTACAAATAACGTTTTGAATTTAGGATTTGGATTTGCGTATCTACAAATCGTGTTTTGAATTTACAAATTGGTTTTCTGTTTTTATAAATTGTGTATTAAATTTACAAATTGAATTTGTGTATTTAAACATCGTATTTTTTAAAATGAGAACTGTCTTGTGGATGTATGAATTATAATTTGTAAATTGTATTATTTTTGAGACTGATCTGGCTTCATATATTAGTGGACTCAAACACATTTTAAGGTGAAAATTACTACACAAAATTACATAACTTTTATGGAGCAAACAAAAAGTGACAACGACGAAAAGAAAACCTACTGCAATGCAAATATTTCTCATAACACAGAGTTTTGTTTTCTGTTTGGTTGTGGCAAGAAAATGAGTTACAAAGAAAACTTAAACTAGTAAGATGCAAATGAAGCAGGGGTATAATGCATCTAGGGTCTGGTTTTACCTGACTTAGCATTAGCAAACACCAACATTGAGTTAAAGGCTGTTGGATTTAGCATGTAGAGACGCGTCATAATTGCACATAAATACCACCACGATTAACGTATTCTCAGGTGTGGTTGGTTTTTTTGGGCAAGGAAAACACCTATTAAACTTGTGCAACGTAAGAAACATTAGGCAGGATTTACTTAAGAGGAGTGACCTAGAAATTTCTCCTACTTCCCTTCTGCCACATGAAAATAGTCAAATCTGTTGTAGCCATTCCCGTTATATATATTTTGAAGAACAAAATTACCATCCAATCAAATTTTCATTTTGATCATGTTGCATTTAGTGAAAGTGGAACCTGTGCCATCTTGCATCAGGATGCATTCAGTAATAGTGATAGCGGGTATGGAAATCTTTTTAGTTTAGTAGGGGTGTAATGATATACATGCATTTAAACTGAACCATACTATACAAGGCTTTCAGTTCGGTATGCATTACAAATCAAACCATTTACTACAGCTATTTGGATAATAAACATTTGTAAAATAAAATAGCCTAAAGTTTGTTAAATATAAGGTTCTCCCCAAACGAGGCAGCCCAAATGGTGTACTTTAACAGGCAACTTGTGGTATGCCCCTGCTACCCTCTAAGAAAAACACACAACTCCAGTCAGGCATACGCTGACGAGCTACAATATAACTAACTAACTAACTCACTTACTTACCTACTTATTAACTTACTAACCTACTTACTAACCTACTTACTAACCTAATTCCTAACTTACTAACTTGATTCCTAGTGTACTAACCTACTTACTAACTAACTAACTTCCTAACCTACTTACTAACTGCCTTCCAGGGCCGTTTATATCAAAGTTATTTTTCCACACCATGTTGGTGTTTTGTAACATCTAATTTTTATGTGGTAAACCTGGAGGACCAGGACATACACGCATGCATGACTGACAATTTAGTTTACCAAATTCACCTATAGCCCACGTCTTTGGACTGTGGGGAAACTGGAGCACCCGGAAGAAACCCACGCGAACACGGGCAGAACATGCAAACTTCACACAGAAATGCCAATTGTCCCAGCCGGGGCTTGAACCAGCGACCTTCTTGCTGTGTGTCGACAGTACTACCCACTTTGCCAATATAATAATATAGCTGGTTACATTAATGCAATTATCAGAACATATTGTACACCAAACTATTTATGCAGTGCCTGGCTGTGGGATTTCAGCGCTTTCAACAGTCTTTGTGTTATGCTTTTAGTTTGTTTGCTAATGCATTGTAGGCTTGATTTCCTGTCATTTTCATGAACAAAAGCTTTAAGACACTTGACCAAACTGAATACACTAGAGATCAGCTGTTACAATGGAATACTCAGAACACAATTGCTGGATTACAGTCAGACTTTCGGAGCCTGAAATCTATCTATCATGAGGATGCATTCAACTCCGCGACAAGAGAAAGGCTGTGTAAAAAAACCTAAAATCAAACAAAAAGTGTTTCAGGAGCTTCATTAATGTGTTTGTACTCCTTGGGTAAGGGATACATAAAGATGAACAGCAAAATTATAAGCCCAAGGCACTAATAAAAAAAAAAAAGTGAAATTATTTTAAAAGCCTTTATTAACATGGCTATTCCATTAGAACTGCACCTACGCTTTTCAGCAAACATTTGCCTTCATCAGTCTAACAAAAATAAAGGATATGTAAAAGGAGGTGTGGGGAAAGAGCATGTGAAGGGGGAAACAGCAGCTTACCCAGAACCCCCCCCCCCCCCCCCCCCCCCCCAAACATCTACATTCAACAGGAAAATGTTCAGTTCTTATGAAATAGGATTAACTACAAGGAAATGTTCACTTCCTTCAGGTACTGTAGAGACATTTGTGTCATGACATTTATAAATCTTGGTTTGGATCTGTTCACTGATTGATTCAGTGCTCCATTTTATCTGGATTTGAAAGTAGAGACAACATGTAAATCCAGTGGAGGGTGTGTGTGTGTGTCTATGTCAACAAACTTTAGAGTGTGTATATATATATATATATATAACAAGTGTGTACATATTCATCCAAAAGCAAACCAAGGGACTGCTGGGATGAAAGCCATACTTGGTTTACAACAAAATGTGTACAAATCTGATATCGCCATGGATAGATACAGATCATACACAGAATTTGCCAATGCTCTAAATAAATAATTAGGCTTATTTCATATAAACAGGATTAGATCAGGTCATTTCAAGCTAAGGTGATACTGAAAGTATGTACCATTGATTCATTTTTTTTTTTTTTTGGCTTAATCCCTTATTTATCAGGGGTTGTCACAGCGGAATTAAATGCCAACTAATCAAGCATATGTTTTATGCAGCGGATGCCCTTCCAGCACTGGGAAAATTGATATACTCTCACATTCACACAAGCACTCATACACTATGGCCAAGTTCATCCAATTCACTTACATCACTTGTCTTTGGGAGTAAAGTAAAATCAGAGGTTTATACAATTTTTTAATAAACAATTATGCAATCTACTCTCCGAAATAAAGGTAAAACAATTTCATGGGGTGGTCCTCCCCAAGGGGTTCAAGGATGACAGATATTGTATACAAATTCAATTTAATATACGTTTGTTGTCCTTCTAAGCTTATGGTTAGAGAGCTTTTACAAATTATTGACACTTTCAAACATTAAACAGTCTGTTGTTGGTTCTACTCCGAAGCAAGGGCCCACATCACTTGAATGCTCAATTAGTGATATACTGTAGAAATGAAATAAGTATTTCTGTCTGATTATGAATCTATTCTTTCAGGATTTATAGGCCAGGATTCTTACACTTTTAACTCCTCCACATCAAAAAGACACTTTTTAGATGCTTTATTATTATTATTATTATTATTATTATAAACTCTCAATATGTATTTTGTTTTTGGGAAATATTTAGACAGTCAACTGTGCATTTAGGTAGCATTCGTGACATGAGATCATTGTTGAATGTGACCGTCACCATACGTGCACACGTAAGGTCCAGCGCAGCCTTCGTGCGGTCCCATAGCCCTCGCCTTGGCTCGTGCCAATGCTGACGCGCACCTCACAAAAGATGTAACTACATGAGCTCAAGCTCTATGATTGTTCGGCTTGGTAGCTGTGCCGAGTGTGTGAATAACAACAAAAGTGTTGTTCTTAACTAGAATAACTTAATACTTAAAATAGATGTTACGTCCTGAGTGATTTTATTTTATTTATTTTTTTTAAAAGTCTACACACTCAGAAGCCTACACAACTAATTTCTAATTTGCTCATCCTCTACTACACCTCTCCAATAGTGGATGAAATAAAAAAGTCAGGCACTAGAGTAAAATATTACAGTATTAACAGTAGAAGTAGAGTCCCCCTTTGCAATGTTAAGTCAAAGTATACAAGTACCTAATTTATAATTTACATAAGTAATAAAAAAACTTACTGATTAATGTTTATTTTTCAAAAAAGTTGAATTGACAAAATGTGTCATACTCTAATAACCACACTTTATTTCATTTTAATTTAAGTGAAAACATGCAACACCCACATGCCGAACCCCATTGAGATCATTCATTGACTTACTCTGAATATCAGTGAGTTGTTTACCGGAGACTCACTCTGAACGAATCATTTGAATCAGTGAGTGGTTAACTGGAGACTTACTCAGAATTAATTGTTTGAATCAATGGGTTGTTTACCGGAGACTCGCACAGAATTATTTGTTTGAATCAATGGGTTGTTTACCGGAGACTCACACAGAATTATTTGTTTGAATCAATGGGTTGTTTACTGGAGACTCACTCTGAATTAATTGTTTGAATCAATGGGTTGTTTACTGGAGACTCGCTCTAAAAAAAAAAAAATTTGAATCAGTGAGTTGTTAACTAGAGACTACCTCTGAATGAACTGTTTGAATCAATGGGTTGTTTAGACTTACTGTTAAGTGCGTTCGACATGAAGCATAGCTGCAGCCGGTGATCTATGAAAATAGCCGAGCGCAGGCAGGGGCGGAGTTGAAAATGGAGCCGGACAGCCGGACACTTCGGGGTTCAAAGTTGTGGCATGATGACCGATTACATGGCGTTATAATAATTTTTTTTATTTATAACAACAAAAGATTTACAAATAAAACAGAATACAGTCTCTACAAACTATAGTTCATTTTTAAACAACAAGGGAATTATGAATTAAATATACTACAAAAGCATGAGAGAAATAAGGGGAAATGAGAGGGTAATAAACATAAAAACGAACAGGCCTATTAAATACAAAGCAATAAGCACAAATTCTAGGAGTTTAAACATCGCTCTAGCCTAATACTTGTTTGAATATGCTAAAAAGGGGTTTACATTTATTTACATTTATAGATGTAAAACTTTCTAATATATATATTAGTGTAAAACCCAAAACAAGGGGTTTTGATGAAGTCTTAAGATTATTTTGGATAATGAAAGCATTTTCAAAAAAGCTATTTAATCCAAAAAGATTGAACAAAAGAACATTCCTAAAATAAGTGAGCAGCAATGGAAATAGAAGTTTCCCAGAAAGACCAGGTATAAACCGCTAGACAGGAAATAAAATACATATTTTTTTTTATAATCATAAAAATCATTTTATAATTATTTAATAAAATAGTTATTTAATTTGTTAAGAAACCTTAAGGGTGGCAGGATCAATGGTGATTATTATTTATTTCAAGTCTGTAAGACTTATTTGAGTTAATATTTAGGTTATTCACTAAAATATGTCATTTAAATCGTTCATGGAGCTGAATACAGTAAATAGTCTGTATAATAAGGTAGAAAATAAACCTATGCAAACAAGCTAGCCTTTATAACCAGATTATTTAACAAAAAAAGATTACTGCAGTAAAATATTTGTAGTCTTTTATCAAGCATGATGTGTACAAGATAGAGATGGTATGAAAAGGTAATTGTTTGTTTAGAAATTTGAGAATAAGAATTTGTCCAATAATAAACCCGAAACACACATGGTTGTTGTCATGCGGTAAACTCGGCCAATCGTGTAATGTCAGTGTCGTCATCGCAGTTCCAGTAGTCGCTCTTCAGATGCTGCACGCTCTGAGTCGTCTGATCTCGGAGCACTGTCGCGGTACTTTGATGCCACATGTGACTGTCACGTAGCATCAGCGCAGCATTAATCCGGGCAAAATTTCTAACCATCATGCACCGCTTTAAGACAGATTTCGATCAATCTGCGCAGCGCTGCATGAAGTCGAACGCACCTGTTAACTTGAGACTCACTCTGAATGAATTGCTTGAATCAATGAGTTGTTTACTTGAGACTCGCTCTGAACATATCATTTGAATCAGAAGTTGTTAACTAGAGACTCACTCTGAATGAATCGTTTGACTTAGTGAGTTGTTAAGTGGAGACTCACTCTGAATGAATCATTTGAATCAGTGAGTTATTTACTGAAGCTGTTCAGAAAATGATTTCACAAACCTTTCCACATATCGGATCACTTCTGCACTTCTGCTTCTTACATACATTTTTACAAAACCACACAGCCAATGTTCCAAACGGTTTCTTTTAGATGCAATCTACGCTCTTTCCACTTCCCCTCAACCTTCCTTACCTCACACACCCACCCACCCCAGTTTTCACTTCTAGAGGTTAATATTGCAACCGACACATTCTGTTCCACTTTAACCTCCTGTCTAGATGATATATGTCCTCTCCCCCCAGGCCAGTGCATACAACTCCCTCTAATACCTGGCATTCTGATGTTCTGTGTCAACACATAACAGCACTCAGGTTAGCAGAGAGAAAATGCCACAAATCCAAACACCCTGCTGGCCTGAACAGATAACAGTTCAAACTCGCAGCATTCTGCGCAAAGGTTTATGCCGCCAAAATTCACTGCTATAAAACAAACTCACCACCACTTCAGCTCCTCCACTTCCTCCTACCACCTCCTTATTTTGCTGAGATTACCTCTTTTTTTTTTTTAAATAAAACTAACAAAGTGACAAATTAGCAAGCAGTTTCACATGCCATCCATCAAAAAGAAAAACTCTCTCCTTCTCCCTCTTCTCAGTAGTAGTATCCAGACAACTTCTCTATGGGCATCCATTAACCTGGTCACTACAACATATTGCCTCACACATTTCCTCAGCCATAGTGCTTGCGCCCATCCATCTAGCTACGACCATCAACCGTTACTCCATGTAATTCAGTAAGGAGTCATGGGGTGATCTTTGATAACCAGCTATCTTTCATGGATGACATTACTAGCACAGCACAATCATGCAAATTTGCATTATTCAGCTTAAGAAGGATCAAACCCTTCCTGACTGACTTTGTAGCACAACATTCTTTTCTTACAAGCTATGAATAATCTTGATTACCAAACATAAATCAACTTGAAGCAAAACATAAAGGTCACCTATTTTACCCCTTTTTCAAGATTTAAGTCTTTTGTGTCTCCAGAATGTGTCTGTAAAGTGAAGATGAGTTCTAATGTTCCAGTATAGCAAGAGAACTTCGATGGCTCATTTCCACAAAGCAGAGTGGTAAAACTGAAACACAGCACTATAATAATACAATGACAGTACTCAGCTATGAGCCATGCTCAAACAAAACTAATTGATTTCTTGTGACAAACATCCACATGCCAAGACGTAAGTACAGCATCTTTTGCAGTTGCTCCATTGTTTACAATGACATTCAAGTCATGTGGAAAGTGCAAGGGGACTTGCCACTCGTCAACACTTATAATACATTTGTGAATGTGTAAAAACACCAACCAAAAAAAGAAGTGACTGAAATGAGAAGGGACTTTCTACACCTGCGTAAGAGGATGTATCTTTCCATACCCACAGGTAGCAGTATCTGTATAGTCATTTCACCAAAGTAAACCAGAACTAGAATGCTGCTCACATACAAACTGTAAAAAAAAAAAAAAGCATTACATTAATTCTTCTTTAATGTCTTCACAAATTATTCTGGAGTGGACAAGTTGAAGTGGATATAGTGGTGCTTAATTGGTGAGCAAAGCTTTTGTTCCATTTTTACATCATTTATTGCTCACCATACAAGAATTTGCTTGTGCAAATATGTCTGAAAATTCATATAATTTGCAAATACTTAAGAAATGTGACAAAATGACATCTTTGCATTCCCTGTTGGGAATCCTGGTTTCTGTTAATAAAAAAGGACAAATCCTATGGCACTTCTTGTAACAAGAGAGGGTGTAACCCATGTATTTTGGTTAAATTTGCTCTGATTCACCTTGGCGCTCTGCTCTGACTGCTGCACCTACACTTAGATTTGCTTCTGTGCCAGTTTTGCCCGCCTCCACCCTTTATACCTGCTTAACTTCTCCTGAAATAGGTGAATTTTCTGAAATTGAATGTTTTCAATCATATGGATTGTAGCATAGTTGCAGAATAAGCATTGCTTTACTGCCATTCAAAAATCCTCACTTATGTCCTCATGCGATCTCAGGCAGAATGTGGCACTTTGTCAATGCCAAGAAATCTGTATTAATCATATAGCTCTTTTTTTTTTGTAATAATTTTTTCAGGGTTTTTCACCTTTAATTGATAGGACAGTAGAAAGAATTGACAGGAAAGTGTGGTGAAGGATCGGCACAGGACCACAAGGTGGGAATCCAACTCGGGTCACCGTGAGCACCGGAGTGCATGTGTCAACGCACTAACCACTCCACCACTGGCGCCGACTAATCATATAGCTCTTTTATACGTTTATATAATATTTAGTAAAATCTGTCTATAACCGATTTTAAAATTATTATTTCTTTTCAAAACCGGGGGCCCCCCCATGAACAATGGAACGTTCCTTCCATACTGCATATGCATGAAGTGTGAACGCTTCAATCGTTACTCTGCCAGCCAGTGTTGCCAACTTAGCAACTTTTCAGACCCCTTTAGCGGCAATTTTTCAAAAAAGCAGTTAGCGAATGTTTTTAAGTGCTAACGTAACTTGAAATTTTTAGAGGCTATATGTCCGTGTACTGTTCCTAACCTTACTCTTACGCCGTCGGCCTCTTCCCAACCTCAGAGCACTCAAAGGCATCACAGTGCCACACAGCCTTGAGAGCAGATCATTCCTCTGCATACTGATGGCAAATGTTTTAGCTCTGTGAGCGTGAGGTATTTCCCTGGTACAGTCAAACTGATCTGCTTCTCCTCTGTTTAATGTAATAATTTAAACGGACTGTTTATTATTTTCTTGCGGTTGTTTAGAATCGCAGTGATTTTAGTGACACCAGTCTGCCAGCGATCAGACTAGAGGCAGGTAGTCTGCAAGAGTGAGAATTTTGAGAACATTTGGGAAAAAAGCAGAATTACGACAAACAATTATGATGATAAGCAGATGATGAACGTTGTGAGCTTATTAAGGGAGGGCATGTTCAAATAACATTTCTCAGTGAAACGGCCGCCGATTCGCAAACAGCAATTATTCAATTCATATGAAGAATGTTTCATATATATATATATATATATATATATATATATATATATATATATATATACACACACACACACTATATGTGCATATTTGCATGCAAATAAGTGGTTTTGTTGATTCTTTATTTTTGTTTTGTTGGTCGTGTCTAATGAATCAGAAGTCTCACACATTTGATCTTAACTTCTGCTTTACAAAATGAGGTGAAGAGCATGTTTTTGTATGACATGTTTTAAAATGGCTGCCTGAAATACTGTGTTGTGATCATGGTACTTTAAATGTACTTTGAATAATCAGTGTGTGAATTGTGTTTGCTTTGTAGGTGGGAGGGGCAGTCAGAGAAGTGACAGGATACACTGCCACCTATCGACACATGCTCTCCACAGATGCGGGTGATGAAGAGGGAGACTGCCTACACATTAGGACAGGATTCCACCACGTCATTGAAGGATTTCCCAATTGTGTGGTTACAGATGCAGTCATTAATTTCTTCATGGCTCGCACAGAAAAGATACAACAAGTGGGCTTTGACCCGAGGCTGGCTCGGGTTGGTCATTTAGGTAAGAGGCCACGTACAGTGCTCAACGTAAATGAGTACACCTCATTTTGAAAATTAACATTTTTATCTATTTCTCAGTGAATTTACATATTTTGGAATATACATATTTTGGTGTGTTCGAACAGAACAGATTTAATACCTAGTAACTGAACATCTTTCCATTTTAAATTCATGTGAAATATTGGGAAAATAAATTAAAACTAGAAAAATTTCAACAATTTTTATACATTTTTTGTTTCTCTTGAATTTTATTCCTTTTTAAGACTTTTATTTAATAATTTTTCCCTAACATGTACATTTGGGTGCACAAATTTTGTATCAATATCATAAGTTATTTTGTCCAGATTTGGCTTCAGTACTGACTAATCTAATGTATTTGCACAAATATAATATTCTAAAGCTTCATATAGAAAATATTCATTTAAATGAGAGATTTGTGTGGGGTGTACTCATATATGCTGAGCACTGTACATTCTTTTTTTGTTTATATTTTTGTATACATGTATTTATCATGTATGTATTTTTATGTCTTCTTCAGGATTTTTTATTGACGGACTGGGCTCCCTCCACGTGGGCTCCTGTAATGATGTTATTATCAATCATGCATCAAAGATCAAGGCAATGCTGCCATGGGGACAGTCTGACATTGACCAAGCCTATTCTAAGTTCCGCTATCATTCCACTAAAGAGACTTCTATGAATGAATATGATCTTTATTACCTCAAAAATCATTTTCAATGTGTCACTAGTGACTAAATATGGACTGTTAAATCTTAGGAAAGCACTTTCAGGGTCACTCTCAACAAAAAGCCGACGAGCATTTATAAAGCATAACACGAAAATGAGCAAATGACAACACGTATACATTTTTGGTTTCCCATAAATGGCACAGCACATTTACCATCTACTGCATATTTAAAACACCTTTAATGTTATTTTTGTATTTAATTTGAATATCAGCATTTGTGAGATCTGTTCAGGTTATTTGTGTAAATGTGACTTTTTGCCATTTTGTTATGAGGAATGCACATGTATGGACTCATCTCAAGGTTTGTAGAGGTAACACTTATTTTATTTTGACCCTTGGAAAATGAAGAAATTGCATTTTGTTTCTAGTGTTATTAGACTTTTTATTGAATACTTTTTGTATTTGAGTATTAAAAAAGGTATTATTGAATAATTCTAGTTGTTGGATGTACTGTAAGTCTAGACATCTTTCTATTTATTATATCATATAGATTAACATAGCTCATAGATCACATTATACTGTACATTTTATAGTGTTGCTCATTTAAAATATTGTCAATTAAATGGTTATATGTACATGTGTATGCTTGTAAATGTCAGAATATATTCATTCATTGATTTTCCTTTCAGCTTAGTCCCTAAATTAATCAGGGGCAGCCACCGGAAAATAAACCGCCAACTTATCCAGAATGTTTTACGCAGCGGATGACTTTCCAGCTGCAACCCATCATTGGGAAACACCCATACACACACATATACAACAGCAAATTTAGTTCCCTTAATTCACCTATACCGCTTGTCTTTGGACTTGTGGGGGGAACCCATGCCAACACAGAGTACATGCAAACTCCAAACAGAAATGCAAAGGCTTGAACCAGCGACCTTCTAGCTGTGAGGCGACAGTGCTATCCACTGTGCCATCCGGAATATATATATATAATTACATATAAATTTTGAATTTCTTTTAGTGGGACTATTACTGGGACTTTCTTTCTTTCTTTCTTTCTAGCTAGCTAGCTAGTGCTTGCCCGCTTCTGTGTATCTGTATATGTATATATATTTTTAAGTTGTTGACCTAAATGTTGATTTAATTCCGTCTTGTCCGCCATTGGTTGTTCAGTTTTTTAAGGAGTCATCTTATCCTGTGGTGACCTTTTTTCCATTTTGTTTTGGCTTATTTATTAACACAGTGGCTGATGCACCCATAGTTTTTACAAGCAAAATTTTTATTTGCTACAATTTAAAGGTCAATGCACTTAACGTCTGTTAGACAATAAAACACAACTTCAATATTAACTAGGGAAAAAAAGCAGATTGTATCCTTAATAAATTTTTATTGTACCGCTTAAAACATTGAATTGAGAGAGAGCGAGAGAGACTTTGACACACTTTATTAAAACATCTAAAACTAAAGCTTACTTTACACCTCACACAAATTAATTAATTAAGGGAAATTTATTAAGGGAAAATATATAAATTAATAATAAGCTATAAACAAAAACAATAAATAATTTTACCTAAAAAGGTTATTCATTGTCACCAAATAAATAATAAATTCCCATCCTCACAAAGTGACAATAAAGCCCCATTAGCACTGCATTTGTACTCAAACCCAAGCAATTTATTTGTAATTTGGAAGAATCTATGTTCCACTCTCATTTTGGATTCCACTAAGGCTGAGAGAGAGAGAGAGAGAGAGAGAGAGAGAGAGAGAGAGAGAGAGAGAGCCTTTCGAATTAGTTTTTTTGTTCATTTCACCTTCAAGCCACAAGATGGCGGCAGCTCATCAAGGCTTAGTAGACTACAACAATAAGGTTTGAATTCCATTCATATCGATATTTCTCAGTGTTGTCTATGGTTGCAATTAAAATGCTTGTCAAGTTGTGTATAGAAATTTCTTGATTTCTAAAATATTTTCCACCCATGTTTCTTACATTTTTATTTTAATGTTAGTATTGTATCAGTTAAACCTCAGGATGATCATGCTATAATTGAAAGATATCATGTTGACTATTTTAATCAATATGTACAACCTATCATAAATATATTTGAACATGGCCTTTATAATAAATTATTTGATTCATGGCTTTGTTCATGAAGCAGTATTAATCCAGCATCAATCACACCATATGCTTTACTATTGGATAAGTCTTTTGTAAAGCATCAACAACACTGGCTATAGTAAGAGATGCCAAGAGTGCCAGCTGGGCAGTCCTGTGAACTAGTAATGCAGGCTGCTTTCCATCCAGCCAATTAGTGTAATATTTCTTGAGCTTTAAAGAGAAAGCTGGTGTTCTCCTGAGAATTGTCTTTGAAATACCCCAGGAAAAAAGCAGACATCAAACATTAAACAGATAAAATAATTTCAAAATGTTATAATCTGTGTCTGAACAGTATAGGCTGGCCTATTTATCAGGTCAAGGTAACTTAGC
This sequence comes from Danio aesculapii, assembly GCF_903798145.1. Lineage (NCBI taxonomy): Eukaryota > Metazoa > Chordata > Actinopteri > Cypriniformes > Danionidae > Danio > Danio aesculapii. The sequence goes on from NC_079457.1 coordinate 20,225,877, forward strand.
AGGTGATAATGAGGTATACCAGTGAACTTCAAAATTCAACGATATATGTTTTATATTGTGTAATACAATTGTTTTTTGTACAAGCTTAATACTCGAAAACCACTCAGAAAGCAGATGGAACCTATAGTTCCAAAGCGGTGTTTATGTATTTTGTTTACACAAGAGTTAGCAGTGCTAGCAACGTCTTATCAGAATGTGGGTAATTATATAATTGGGGGTACATTTGGCATTTCAAAAAGTTAAAAAATAAAACTCTTTATAATTCTTGGCAGTGTCTTATTGAAAACAAACTCTATTTGATTCTATTAATTCAGTGCTTGCCAATGACAATTTATCTTTTTTTTAGGGAAAATTATTATTTTTTTAAATACATTTGAAGTCAGAATTATTAGCCCCCCTGTTTATTTTTTCCTCAATTTCTGTTTAACAGAGAGAAGATTTTTTTTCAACACATTTCTAAACATAATAATTTTAATAACTAATTTATAATAACCGATTCATTTTATCTTTGCCATGATAACAGTAAACAATATTTGACTAGATATTTTTCAGGACACTTCTATACAGCTTAAAGTAACATTTAAAGGCTTAACTAGGTAATTAGGTTAACTAGGCAAGTTATTGTATAGTGATGGTTTGTTCTGTAGACCATCGAATAAAAATATAGCTTAAAGGGGCTAATAATTTTGACCTTAAAAATGGTGTTTAAAAAAATGAAAACTGCTTTTATTCTAGCCAAAATAAAACAAATAAGACTTTTTCCAGGAGAAAAAATATTATCAGACATACTGAGAAAATTTCCTTGCTCTGTTAAACAGAACATGAACTTCAACTGTATATAAAATTGTTTGTCAACTCAATTTGTTAATGTCAAAGACAAATTTGTATTCTTTAGAAAATATTAATAAATTGTAGCAAGAAAAATCCTTTTTTTCTATTAAATAAACAGTCCTTACTTGAAACCAAGATGACATTTCACCTGTGGAAACACAAGCTCTCTTAATCTCACACATACATGGCTGTCAATTATGTTACCCATTGTCAAAACTGTTACCCTAAATGGGTAACAGTAACAGAACTGATAATTTTGCAGCCAAAAGGTCCACTTGCTAGCATAAAAGAGAGAACATGGAACACACTAATCAAATGAAGATTCAAATATTTTTAAATTGACCAATGTGTGATCAATTAAATATTCTCCTTTCTTGTGAAATTGTAGAAACAGTATTGACAGTTTATAAAATAACTATCAAAATATTTTCTCAGAGAGAGCACACACACTTTCAGTGATTCAAATCTTATCAGTGAGGGAAAATAACAGCATTATCTGTTTTGTACAAAGTTGTGGGAGATAATTTCACCAATTTAAAGGCAAAGTATGGTATGGTCACAGAATTGATGCAAGATACGGACATATATTTTGGTTAGAAAAAAAAGTTATTTTTAAACAATTTAATGTTACAGAATTGTGAAAATTACCATTAAGGGCTGTTTAACTACAAAAAAAAAAATCCCCAAAGGCAAGTAAAATAATTTGTTAATAAGTAGGCCTAACATATTTTATAAATAATCAAAACTAAATATATATTTTTTTAAACTGTAAAAAAAAAAAAAAAAGGCTTTGGATACGTGCCTACGTTTTGGAGATAGGTAAAATTGGTTTTATATTCGCACGTTCGCGATCAATAAGTTTGTTAATCAGCTAATAAAAATGCTAAATTCGGTTATTTATCGTTGTAGCCGATTATGAGCAAAATATACATGTACATATACATACAGTAATGGACCTAGCCTACATTAGTTATTTTTTAAAAGAGGCCGAAAAGATCAAAGGGTGTGACATTTACTTGTACTCATGTCGAAAAACTCACAATGAACTGTAATTTCAATTTAATACGCAAAGTAGATTCTTTAAAAGATTCTTTAAAATCTTATCTCATGTTACCAAATCTATAACGTGTATTAGTCTCAATTTAAGACTAATACACGACAGTATTATTTATTTGAGACTCTAAAATATACTTGATAATATTGTCTTAACAGTCATTTTTATTACCTTATTTCTCACACGACGATAGTAAATTGTTGAGCTTGGCAATTGTATTCATGTCAGATACTTTCTTCGAAAAGTGACTTGAAACAAGCTGCTCTCTTCTTCTTATCGTCATATTTATGGCGGTTGGCAACCAGCTTAAGCTGCTTTCCGTGTGTTGACTGATAAGTAAACAGGAAGACAGGGCGGGGCTTATCGAGTAGCCACTCCCCTTATCTTAAATACCAAATAGCATTTGGTTTATATCACATCCTTCTCCATATAACTTATACCTCCTCCTATAGCACTGTGTCTGCTATTGACAACAGTAATTATATAAAGAACTGACCACAGCAGCTTTTTTTTTGTAGATTCTAAAAAAACGTTTTAATGTTTTAATATAAAGCATTTGATGTGGACTACCTCATCAAAAAATACTCAAAATTGGCAGAAGTGAGTGTCTGTATAATAAGTAATATTTTTAATGCATCATCTAAATGTGAATTTTGCCATTGTTTTGGAGCATACTAGAAAGTACCCACATTTCATAGGGAGTTCTTACAGCTGACACATTTATTGTGTGTTTATTTGGTTATTGAAAGGAAAGAGTGCAGCACGATTGTTCATCTATACTGTTGTTTCCAGCAGAGTGGACCATTTCTGGATTTCTTTAACAGTACATTGATACAAAGGTAATTTACACTTCTACAAAATAATGAAAACGAGGCATGAGTATATCAGGACACTGAATCATGTTCAGTTTCTTCTATGTTACGTATGTACAACTGCGAGCACAAGCATTAACAGCCACTAGTGTTCATTAATAACAATGGTTTCTGACTAGTACATCTTTCAAGGACAGTTCACAACAAATATGATTTTTTTACATGGTATTTCTATCTTAAATTTCACTCTATGACAATTAGTGGCGCTTATAGGAAAGTTGAAAAATCAAGGGAGGGAAGCAGAAATTCACAGAGAGCTGCATTGCAACCTGTCACTGAGAAGGAAGCCAACCAGTACGCCAAACTGTATGTTTTAATACAGACATTCAGATTTTTGTATCCCATATTTTGTTTGCTATCAAGCTATATTTTTATATCGT